>NC_091128.1:163266243-163543743 GCF_040183065.1 Periplaneta americana
GGAAACTGGGAAAGAAATTTAGAATTATACTGTTGCAGAAAGACTGATATGAGTGTTAAAAGTTATAACAGTTGTTTTTAATTACATAACTATATTCCTAGCATAATTTCCGTTCGAATTGTTTAATAATACAACGGTAATAGGGTTAGGTTAGTTCAGTTTATATGCATAGCTAAAATAAATTTTTATTTTGTAAAATTGGGGGAAATGTAATGAAATAGTATTGATGTAATGGAATTTTTACGAGTGAAACAGCAGAACTTCTAAAAAGCTAAGTGTAATACCTGAGCATTTGAAAATCCTTTTTTCAAAACTAGGCCCCAAAATGCTGTATTGTACAAATTGTTGACGTGAACGTCAGCCTGACGCCATCCCAAATAATCTCTCAAGTTCTTATCTGTAGGATACATCACAACCCGTGCATCGAATGTTGGAGGATACTGCAATCGAATGGGTCCGAAAAATGCAGTCCAATGAAATACGAAACTAGATGCAAATAAACTGTTCACAGTAGTCATCAACTTCGATGCTCGACGATTGAAAAGATTGGTATCTTTTCGGAAAACAAAACTATACTCATCACTCTGCCCAAATGCAAGGCAGATGTCTCTAAACTCATCCATCACACAGGAAGCTGCACGATTCATCAAGTTAAGCCCTCGAATATCATTTGGCTTCACGTAGCCATGTATCTCAGCAAACCTGCTGAATCCTCGTCCGTCAATTCTAACGACGATCCAACAGTTCGGTAAGCAAGGATCTGGAAGTTCAAAATTCTTCACATATTCATATTTACTTTTTGCCATGTTTTCTCTAGAAGTTGAAACTGGTCTTCTTGGTAGGTTATGGTTCCTTGCTTTCATAGGCCTACGTAAGTTTGGATACAGTCTGTTATTTAACATTCCCAAAAGTAGTGTAAATGGATGGCGTTATTCTGCAAAACTGCTCACTTATCCGCTATCGCGAATTACATTTATAATTTCACTCACACTACATAAAAAAACACATTAATTTATCTAATTTGATTACAAAAACCTACAACGCTTCTGTAATCACGCGTAACTATGAAGCTATAAACCGCTACAAAGAGCTATGTCCGCTATTATGGTTTTCTGAAATAACCGGACAGGTTCCTTAAAATGAAACGCGGACTACGTCATGAGACTACGTTTAGAACACTTCGTCCTGCTCCGAAGCACAGATCAACGTTGGCAATGCTGCATTTAAGCCGCGTAGACTAACTTTGAATCTTTCTAGCTCGTTGATGGTGGTCGTGCTGTGCACACATCATGGGACACAGAGATAATTTTTTTTCTATAGTATATCGAATTGGAGACGGTCATGATCGAATGTAGTGTGTGATCTGTGAATGTCTGACAGCGAACGAGAATGAAAGAAGTGGTTTTCCCGCACAGAAATGTGCAAACATTAATAAATATAAGCATGCGCGAACGAATGACATTGATAACCTCAGAATGGAATCAGTTGCTTCTCAAAGGTACAATGTTTGTGTTTGATGGACGGTTGGATGATATATTACGTTTGTCATTTATTACTGATGTAGAGAATTTCCGTGTACTTTGGAATCCGTATAATCCTCCATTATAAAAAAAAATCGGTCTGAGTTTGTTCTCGTAAACATACCAACATAACTTTGGTGACAACACGAAAGGTTCACGATAGTGTGCACTCACGTTGTGCCTTTCTTTCCTGATCACAGATTGCTCGGCCATATAGGCTTTGGTGGAAACAATATGAGTAGCTCAATAAATCGTCAACAGATGACACGATGACCAAAACCGTCTCGATATTCACGGACTCTGAACCCCCAAGGTCTCTCCATTGCCGTGATTACGTAATGTACGAATCTGTGACAGGTTAGGTTAGGCTAGATTTTTTGTTGTGCCTTTCATGTATGAATCTGTGACAAGTTAGGTTAGTTTAGACTTTTATTATGACCTGCACATACGCTGAGCAAGGCTTGTGATTTTTTGTTTTGTAGTGATGTTTAGTACTGGTGTAGTGTAAATGACGAATTTTGCCTTCTGAAATCATTGGAACAAACTCAACACTAGTTTCACCAAAAATTCTACGGAAGTAAATGTTTGGGAATAAAATATAAAACAACAGCAGAGGGAATTAAAAAAAATGACAGTTCTTACATGTAAAATGTTAATATATTGAATAAGCAGTTTCGGACAGCCGATGAGGGGTGGTCCTCCAACTTGGGAGTTGGTCGAAGGGCTAACAACCCATCACCGTAAAAAACGGCTTGTTACGAAACCTTCAAATAAACCTATAGAGACTGGATTAATCTTGCTCAGGATAGGGGCCAATGGCGGGCTTATGTGAGGGAGGCAATGACCTCCGGGTTCCTTAAAAGCCAGTAAGTAATATGTAGGCCTACGACTTTATATACTAAATTAAATGATAAATTGTGACTTCGACTGTTTTTCCCGTGTACCTTTAATATGTAACTTACATTTTAATAAAGATAACTTATGTATGAAGAAAATTAAGAAGTAATATTTTCTTACCTTAATGTAACTGATGACCTCTCTTCCACTGATACACATTTCCTCATTTCAGTATCTTGATGTGTGATATTTTGTACTTAGTATGTATAGCAGCTCATGAAATGAGTTTTTTTACACACAGTAATAATTGAAAAATTTCTCAGAATGCTTGTATAATTCTTCATGTAATGTATGAAATTGTCTCTTGAGTAAATATTGGCTGACAATTGAATGGACCCAGAAATATCTATTACATCTTTTTCAACAACGATATGTAAGGTATAAAACCATACACTATTGTTCGCACCTACAAACTAAATGGTTGTGTGTGCATAAAGTTTTCATCCACATTTTTCGCTCAACCTCCCATTCTGGTATTAAAAATTTGTAATATCCTATAGACGTGGTTTATTGATACATTTTATTTGGAGTGTACTCTTTTTAGGGAAATAAATAATTTGAAACATTTATGGAGATTTCTGAAAATTTTGTCCAATATTCTTTTGAGAAGATTAACTTCATATTATGTAGATGAAATTATTGGGGGATCATCATTGTGGTTTTAGGCGTAATAGATCAACTGTTGACATATTTTGTATTCGACAGATAATAGAGAAATAATGGGAGTATAAGGGTACAGTGCATCAGTTATTAATAGATTTCAAAAAGGCATATGACTCAGTTAAGAGAGAAGTTTTATATGATATTCTTATTGAATTTGGTATTCCCAAGAAACTAGTTCGATTAATTAAAATGTGGCTCAGTGAAACATACAGCAGAGTTCGTATACGTTTCCAATTCACTGTGGGCCAAAGCAAGGAGATGCACTATCACCTTTACTTTTTAACTTTGCTCTGAATGGGTTACATCAGCTGCTTGTCTATGCGGATGACGTGAATATGTTAGGAGAAAATCCACAAACGATTAGGGAGGACACGGGAATTTTACTTGAAGCAAGGAAAGAGATAGGTCTGGAAGTAAATCCCAAAAAGACAAAGTATATGATTATGTCTCGTGACGAGAATATTGTACGAAATGGAAATATAAAAATTGGAAATTTACCCTTTGAAAAGGTGGAAAAATTGAAATACCTGGGAGCAACAGTAACAAATATAAATGATACTCGGGAGGAAATTAAACACAGAATAAATGTGGGAAATGCCTGTTATTATTCGGTTGAGAAACTTACCATCCAGTCTGCTGTCGAAAAATCTGAAAGTTAGAATTTATAAAACAGTTATATTACCTGTTGTTCTGTATGGTTGTGAAACTTGGACTCACACTTTGAGAGAGGAACAGAGATTAAGGGTGTTTGAGAATAAGGTACTTAGGAAAATATTTGGGGCTAAGAGGGATGAAGTTACAGGAGAATGGAGAAAGTTACACAACACAGAACTGCACGCATTGTATTCTTCACCTGATATAATTAGGAACATCAAATCCAGACATTTGAGATGGACTGGGCATGTAGCATGTATGGGCGAATCCAGAAATGGATATAGAGTGTTAGTTGGGAGGCTGGAGGGAAAAAGACCTTTAGGGAGGCCTAGACGTAGATGGGAAGATAATATTAAAATGGATTTGAGGGAGGTGGGATATGATGGTAGAGAATGGATTAATCTTGCTCAGGATAGGGACCAATGGCGGGCTTATGTGAGGGCGGCAATGAACCTCAGGGTTCCTTAAAAGCCAGTAAGTAAGTGAGTAAGGAGATTTCTGAGGACTGGTGTCAGTTGCTGATGTCTGTGGAATTGGAATTCATCCGGCTTTCCATTAGTGATGTAGAAGCTGTACTGTTCATATAGGCGTGAATCTTCGAAATGGCTTTGCACTGTGTATGATCCCTATTCATTCTAGATTCAGTCCTCTTGCATAGGCATGCTGGTGTAGAAGCGAGTATCTGACTGCTCAGTAGGCAAGTGCAGAAATTTGAAGTGCTAGTGTTTTGTTTTTCTTTTGGAGGAGGGCCCACAGGCAAGCACCACAGCCTTAAGGTACGGTCACACGTCGCTACTTTTGCAGCGCTACTTTTGTACTGCAGCTGCAAAAGTTGCGTGTCGTGTTCACACGTAAGCCAAAAGTAGCACGCTGCACGCTACTTTTCATGCTGCAAAAGTTGCAACTGGAGGTTGCGAGTCTGTTCACACGCAAGGCGCTACTTTTGCAGCTGCAGTCATGCTGCAGGTTCCCATCTCCATGTTGATTTCTCAATATACATTTTGTGGTTATGTTCGCATTATTAATAAACTCCTTCGAAAGCTTCCTTATCTATTATTTGCTTTTCTGTCGAATCTAGTATACAGAAATTGACATAATTTTTACTATAAAGCTTTTAAAAACGCCAATTACTTAAATGATAACCATCAGTATATTCACGTAATCAATGTTGGCAACCCTCCTGTTTGGAACTACGCTACGGAAAATTTAAAAAATGAATTATATCGTCACCAATTATGCTCAGACTGTGTTGTGTATTTAATAACTGTTACAAATAATTTATTTTCATCACATTTAACATTAAAATATATCCAAACAATAAAAGTATCATTGACACATTTGGGTGGTAACACTGGTTGCAACCGCAGCAAAAGTTTCAACAAAACCGATATCAAAAATGCTGCAGCTGCAACCCTGAGAACCCTGTTCACACGTCGCTACTTTTAAGCTGCGTGCAGCATGGAAAAGTAGTGGGCAGCAAGTTCGGCAGCCGCTACTTTTCGGGTTGCACCGTTGTTCACACATCGCAGTACAAGAGTTGCGCAGTTTTTTGTACTGCAGCGCTGCAAAAGTAGCGACGTGTGATCGTACCTTTAAGCTTATTGTGCAACCTCCGTATGTTGGAATGATTGTTTCCATTTTGGATCTTTTTCAAGTGCATGATTCACTGCGTGGTGTCATCTTATTGATTCAGCCACAGCATCCAGTTCTGACTGAAGATCTCATTCTCCACCTGCCTGTGATGTTATTCTGCAGCCTCCTCAGATCGATGGCATCTGTTCGCAATTCATATGCCTGAATCTGCTGCATCCTCAACCAGAAGAACATGTCATCCACACCTGTGGAGAAGCGCGACTCACCACGAAACCAGGTGGCCCGGGTTCGGGTTGGGGTAAGTTACCTGGTTGAGATTTTTTCTGGGGTTTTCTATCAATTCAATATGAGCAAATGCTGGGTAACTTTTGGTGTTGGACCCCAGACTCATTTCACCAGCATTATCACCTTCATTTCATTCAGACGCTAAATAACATGAGAAGTTGATACAGCATCGTAAAATAACGCCATAACATGTCGCCATCGATTCCACGATTCACCAAGGCGCCATCTATCCAAGGAAACTACATTCCTCCGGTCAGCCGCAGTCTGCTGTTTTGTTGGCTATGTGCAGCTCCCACAGACAGATGCCGCCTATAGGCAGATCCTGAAATGACGTCCACCATGTCCTCCTAGTCGATCTGTAAACTGTTGCGATGATTAATGGAAATGATATGAAGGCGAAATGAGTTCAATGCCTAAAGTTATCCAGCAATTCTACTTCGAGTGGGGGGGGGGGGGGGAACCAACCAGGTAACTTGTCCCTAAGGGGATTTGAACCTGAATCTGCTCGTCTAACTATCAGGAAGGCTAACCATTACTCCACAGCGGTGATGTGCTAGTGTTACTTTCAACATGTTTGAGAAATGCTGCTGTACCCTAAAATAACAGGACATTCCTTCGTAGCATTATTGGTATATTTCTTATTTTCAAAATGGATGGCAGTATAGCATATCAGTTGCAGGTCCGTACACTTTGACCCATTGCGCAACCTTTATATGTGATGATTGTCCAAGTCCGACGTGGCCTGAGTGGCATTCGTGAATCCGAAGCTGACAGGTGGGCCATCCTTCCTCAGATCCTGTTTTGCGGGCGACTAGCCTGATAAGCCCCATCTGCCAGGAACCCCAAGCCCTTCCTATCATCGTCTACTGACAGCTGGGCCATCCTGCCTCAACTTCTGATAGCCAGGTCCCATCTATACACGAGTAGCTTGATAAGTCCTACGGGCCTGGAGTCCCAAGTCCTTTTAGAATCGGAAACCTGTACTATCCCCAAGACTTCGCCCCAACCTATTTTTACTATTTCAGATGATAGATGAAATGAAGGGGAGATGGAAAATGTTGTCGTTTTCTAATGCCAGGCGTTTGACAATAAAGTCATTTGACCTCTTGCACTCCAATATTTTTCAAAGATATTATCATGGTCTGCCACTGAAGCACAGATTTAGAGAATCAGAAAACCCATTATGAAATGAAGGAAAATGTTGGTGGAATGAAAAAACCTGTGTGTCTCTTTGTTCACCACAAATTCCATCACAAGTTGGCCGGGGATCGAATCTGGGCACTAACACTTGCACCACACAAACGGCTAGTGTGTAAGTCCACATGGGGGGGAGGCAAGAATATGTTCGGGAGATGGTTACGGGAATGTGAGGTCACATGTGTCACTAAAATTACGAACTAGGAAGCTTTGTTAGATAGCTGCACTGTACACACAATTGCGGAGATGTAGTGACACAGCACGTCCATTTCGCGTGCAATTTGAGTCGCAGATTCCCACGATGCATACATGCACCATGCACAAAATTCCGTCTTTGAATACCTTATTGGATATTGTTCTGTGCACACATCAGGTTTCTTGTTGGACAGTGTAAACCACATTTGGATGAAACATTTCAAGTTTCCTTCGATATACATCCAGTTGGTACGGCACCATATGTATGTATGTATGTATGTATTTATTCACACTGCAGTGGGTATATACCCGGTGGCAGTGGTAACTAATTACACTCAATAATGATAATAATAAACTTATTAATTAAAAATACAATTAATAATAATACTAATAATTAATACTAACAATAATTAATAACAATAATAACAACAACAACAACAGGGAATATACTAAATTAAATGAAACGATCACTTAAAATAACATTTGAAATAAATCTAATTTGTATCTTAAAACTAAGATCGAACTAAAACCCATGAGTATGATATGTTCATATCTGCACAAGTACCTTTCAAATTACACTCATTTCGCTGTCAACTCACTCACTGCACTGGAACTATGACACATTTCACTGATTCTATCCTGATTTCATTAACACTTCAAAAACATTTCACTGTTCAAATACTATGCACTGCCACTATAAACTATAAAGCTTCACTGACAGGAACACGTTTCACTTACACAGCACACTTCACTGACACGACATACTTCTTCACTGATACAACACACTTCACTGACACAACATAATTCTTCACTGATAGAACACTTCAATAACAACATATCATTTACACCCTTTAAATACTGTGTATAATTACCGTCTATTAGTAAGGTCCTTAAGCCTATTTTTAAATACATTTTTGGTTGTTGGTAAAGCCTTTAGTAAGTCTGCAGGTAAAGCATTCCAGTCCCTGATAGTACGATTGAGAAAAGAAAATTTTCCAGTGTCCATCCTCTGCCTTCTTTCCCTCAATTTATATGAGTGGTCGTTCCTTGAAGAGTAATTTGGCGGCTGCAACCTATTTTTTATTTCTCTCCAGGCAGGCTCACCTCTGTATGTTTTGAACAGTGCGGATAATCGAATTCGCGTTCTCCTGTCCGTGAGTGTGTCCCATTTTAATGGTGAATTTTTCCGACAACACTTAAGAGCCTGTTTTTGAATCTTTTCCAGTGTCTTAATATGTTCTAATCTGTAAGGATCCCAACATGCAGCACCATATTCCATTACTGGACGTACTAGTGATTTATATGCAATCTCTTTGGATTTATCAGAACCTTTTCTTAGTACCTTCATCACAAAGTGTAACTCTCTCCATGCTTTTCCCGCTGTGTCTGTAACGTGTTCCCCCCAGCCGAGATCGCTGCTAAATGTTGTTCCGAGGTATTTACATTTGTTAACTTCTGGAATGGTTTCACCCCCTAACGTATACGATGCGACTATTTTATTTCTTTTCCTTGTAAAGCTGATGGCTGATATGATAAACTGCGTGTCATTTTGACATATTTTTTTTGTACTGATTTTTTGTGTGCCACCACAGATGTATGTACTGATCCTAAAATGGATTCGTTAAAAAAATTACGAAATCAGACTTTGTTACACAATTATATTTACTATTAACACAAAAAAATATAAACACTGAAGGAAGAAATTTATACAAAACATTTAAAGAACTAACAATGAATAGGTTCTAAAGTTAATTGCCTTGTCTCTTTCTTATAATTTTCTTCTTTATTTTATCACAATAAATTGTCTTTCCTGTTTTCTAGCTACCTTTTATAGACTGGAAAGTGAATCAAACATCTTATTAGAAAGTCAAACTTTTAGTGATTATTTGACATCTTTTCGTCTGCTTTTGTTTACAATCAACTTTTATTGAGTACCTACTATTTTCCTGACGTATTACATATTGTAGAAATCAGAAATATTTATTTGTACTGCTCACTATAATGTCCATTTTATAAAGCTTTTGGATAATAATATAATATATAAGATAAATAAGTGTTGAATGGTATCTAAGAAATGGAAGTAATTTTTCGATGATGCAATAATATGCTATGAATGTAAGAAATCGATATACCAGTAACTTTCATCCAGGTATGTCAGAAAATAAATGTTCCTGGATGGTAACTACTAAAGATAGTGCTAGTGTAAACTGAACAAAGTATAAAGGAACATAAATCATGTATGTTTGTAGAAATGTTAACGTACGAAACAATACTATTGCTACCATGTAGTTTGAAAAAATAATTACTTATTTTAAACTGAAAACATCTTCATTTTGAAGTTAAAATAAACAAAACACAATATGATCTCTTTCTTGTCTTTTATGTATAGGAACTCTCGTCTCGTGAATAAGTGAGGAAATGTAGCTATTTGTTCTTTCGATTGTTTCTATCTAACCAGCTCGCATTTTAATATCAAAAGAACTTATAGTATATTAATTTGAAATTACAGGATTAGTACGGTACATGTATCACATCCAAGAACCTGTACTGTCCTGTACACAGTACTGGCATTTTGGCCTAGCTTAGCTGAAATAACCAAGAGCAAGCATAATTCGCCAGTAGGCTGCAGTGCACACGGAGCTGAAAAACGATGAGCCATTGTTGGGTGAAAGGGGAGGGAATACAACATAGTTATTGTTTTTAAATAGTACAAGAAAAGTAATCCTAGTAGATTTTTAAACACAAAAACTTTTATGTAGAATATAATATAGTTAAAGCTTAAAAAATTTTAATGTAGACTCTTAACATTTGCGAAATTCCTGCCTTCTTCCTGGGGAATGTGATTATATATGCAGTATATAGGCCTATTTATAAATATATAACATTTCAAATACAATTTCAGTCTTAACGAGAAACAATTACATTTTTAAACTTGAAATAAATATCTTCACAGTATATATGTAATACAGGGTTTCCGAGAATGAATGATGGGGTGTTATGCATTTACTGTAAAGCATGTATTATGTGTAATAAATTGAAGATGCTTGTAACTACTGTAGTTCAGTAACTCAAACAGTTTCCAAATAGCGTTAATAAATTTCAATATGATTACCATTATCAGTACAACAGACATCTAAGCGAAATTCAATTTCAGCCCACACTCTACAGGAACATCTGGTGTAATGCTTGTGATTACTTGTCTGACTCTTCGTTTTAAGTGATCAAGATTCTCAATTCTTTCACTGTAGACATTCGTGACACAGCCCCAAAGGTAAAATTCCAATGCAGGAAGATCTGGACTTCTAGCAGACCATGAGATGGGTCCATTTCTGCCAATCCATCGGTCTGGAAATCGATGATTTAACTCTTCTCGGATATGGTTTGTGAAATGGGACTGTGCTCCATCTTGTTGAAAGATGATTTGCAACTCCAATTCCATTTGCTCGATTTGAGGAAATAGGAAATTCCGTAGCATGTCCATGTATGCAATGGTGTTTATGTTTGTTTCAACAAAAAAGAAATGGACCACAAATCTGTTGTGCATTAGACCACACCAAAAGTTAACCTTAAGAGAATCTTGAATGTGTTCGTGTATCACTTGTGGATTTTCCGTGCCCAAAATTATACAATTGTGCCGATTAACACAACCATTTACATGGAAAATGGCCTCATCGATTCTCTAGAAATTCTGGTTCATCATCAATTCTTTGTAGCATGGCAGCAGCAAATTCAGCCCTAAGCTACTTATCCTGTGTTTTATTACGTGCAAGAGCTGAATTTTTAGGGATGTTATTCCGATCTCTTCCACATGACGTTGACTTAGGAATACCTACTGTAGACGACGGCATGAACGGACTTCTGAGGACTTTGAACACAGGACTGTTATGTAACTTCCAATGCAACAATGACGTGAAAGCAAACAGTTTGAGTCAATGAACTGATTACAAGCACCTTCAATCCATTACACATAATACATGCTTCACAATGAACTAGTAAATCCCCACCATTCATTCTCGGAAACCCTGTATAACTGTTTATAAACAGTTTCAAAGAAATGCATCACAGATAATAAGGAAGCTTTGTGAAGTTAAAATATATGTAGGCCATTGCTGTCTTTTAAGACGGCAGATATTTATTGATAAATTCAGCCAAAGAAGCAAGATCACTCGTAGCAGCTTCCCCCATTTTCTCGATGGATTCTTCAAGAGCCTTTTCCTCAGCATTCATCATGTCTTGTTTTCTCTGCATGACTGTGGCTTCAATTGTTTCAGTACCGCGACGTATAAAGCACTTGCGACTTTGGTACACCATGTACACCATATGCTGCAAAACAAGTTCTCCTTATAATTCTGTATGAATGCTAATGATGATAATGATGATGATGATGATGATAATAATAATAATAATAACAAAGCCACTGGCTTAGCTCAGTCGGCAAAGGTGCTAGCTTGTTGATCCAGAATTGAACTCGGGTGCAGGTTTGATCTCCACTTGGACTGATTACTGTGTTGTTTTTTTCCGAGGTTTTCCCCAACCATAAAGCAAATGTCAAGTAGTCTATAGCAAATCCTCGGCCTCATCTCGCTATCACCAATCCAATAGACACTAAATAACCTAGTAGTTGATACAGCGTCGTTAAGTAACCAAGTAAAAAACCAGCAATAATAAATAATTAAAGCTCGGATTTTTATGACCTAAAAATTAAGAAAATATGCATGTACTTATGCCCTAAAACATCAAAATATGACATAAAACCTGTAAATATATATTTTTTTTGGTAATCGTGAGTACTTGACTTATGTCATTCACCCATTTGAAGCCAGTTATGTAGACCAATTTACCGACAGAGTCGTTGCCCAAAATTAAATATTGCCCAAAAATTACTTAGAAAACTTTTTTATTCATCATTCTACAAAATTGTTTTTGTAAATATTAACTCCTTGTACTGGCCATAGTGGAGTGTTCAGCGTATAAAAATGGAAGAGGGAGAAGAGGGGTGAAAATGTCCAACATCTGTCCTCTACATGACTAATTCTGTTTACAGCTATGTTAACAGGGTCATTGACTTTATGAATTCTGGCAACAGCAGGGTTGGAAACCGACCAGCAACAACTGGCCGTAATTCTAGTATTCTTTTATCCTTAGTGATTTGATATCTTACTGCTGGCGAATTCCGTTACCTTAAAACTTCATTTAATCACAAAATATTTCTAAGGAAAGAAAATCTAAAATAAATAACCAAATGTAAATAAAATATGTTCACATTATTGACACAAAACATGTAATACTTGGAGAACTGTTAAAACAACTTGTAATATGACCAAAAATATGCTTTTCTACCCTTTTTTGCTCAAATATGACTTAATGTTGAAATATAGTAAAATGTGCATTTATTTGACCAATAAAAACCAGTCAGAGTTTGATTTGTTACTTTCTCTTAGATAATTTTCTCACTTTATTCAGTATAAAAAAGCTGTATGTAAAATTCTGAACTATTGTACTGATGAACCAAGGGGAATCTGAAAAAAAGATTGAATTATCCAAAATTCAAATTAATAAAAAATTGATTTAGCATAACTGACATGGTACCTTGACACTACTAACTCAATTCTGGGTACTTCTTTGCCAAAATGTTCCAAAAATGTAGCATATTCCTGAAAGAGAATGCCATTTTCAGTGTGAAGGCTGAAGAAATGTCTATTAATTTACATGGTTCTGTTTCACTGTCCCTTTGGAGCATTGCAACGCGCATTTTGGGAACCCCTAGATTAACAGTTGAGGTCCTTAAAGTGTCATAAGGCAAAGGCTCCACTTACCATTATGGGTCGAACTCTTATTTCAATAACAAAGAGTGAGTGCATTGTCAGGTCTGTCATCTTTTCATTCTGCCGGAGAACGGGCGTGAAGATGATGTCATATGCATTGGCTCGAACTTCTGGTATCAAACATCTGTTCATTATTCTGTCTATCCCTGAAAAATACAAAATACGTTGCCACCATTTTCATCAACCAGCATATCCATAAAAAGTATAATTTATTTTAAATGTATCAGAATTGTCTATGACACTTTACAAAGTCATATCTGTTCTAGTTTTAATAACAAGAGGAAGTTGCGATGTGGGAAAACGATTTACTGTATTAATGAAACCCATGCCAGGTTTGGAAAGTAGACTTAAATACATCTTGATTATAGACATAACCAGTTAGCAACTTAAACCAGCATGACTTAGTGGGTATTGGTGTAGACTGAGGTTACCAGGTTACCCCATTTTCTGGAGAAAGTCCCCGAATTTTGCATTTTGTCTCTGGAATGTTCCTGGATTTAATAATTTGTACACTGACTGTTTGGCCAAGCATCTGCATAGAATTGGAATATATCAGTCTCCTAACTGTCCATTGTGCAACTCAAACCAAGAAATGGATTCAGAACATCTCAAAATCTGTGTGTCAGTGGCTAACCATGACAATATCTTTGAAAAATATTGGAGTGCAAGAGGTCAAATGACTTTATTGTCAAATGCCTGGCATCAGAAAACAACAACAACATAATTTGTACACAGATATCCCCGGATTTTTCAATGTTAATACAGCTTAATGATCCTTGCGCATTGCTGTGGATGAATTTTACTAATGCAACTTCTCCCCCCCCCCATAATTAGAGATGATATGGTTTGAGAATAAGGTGCTTAGAAAAATATTTGGGACTAAGAGGGATGAAGTTACAGGAGAATGGAGAAAGTTACACAACGCAGAACTGCACGCATTGTATTCTTCACCTGACATAATTAGCAAAATTAAATCCAGACTTTGAGATGGGCAGGGCATGTAGCACATATGGGCGAATCCAGAAATGTTAGTGTTAGTTGGGAGGCTGGAGGCAAAAATACCTTTGGGGAGGCCGAGACATAGATGGGAGGATAATATTAAAATGGATTTGAGAGGGATGGGATATGATGCTAGGGACTGGATCCTTCCACATCAGCTCTTATTATACAGGGTGTTTCAAAAATAGAGGGCATAATTTCAGGTATATATTCCCCATATATAGACAATACAAAAAGTTCATTACAACATGTGTCCGGAAATGCTTTGTTTCCGAGTTAAGGCCTTCAAAACAGTGATATTCATCGGAACGTTTTTCTTCCCGCAGGTAGATGCCGTGACAGGAGATATTAAGAGAGGACACTCTGACAGTTAATTCTGAGGCGAAGGGTACATTGAGTGTTGTGTTTGGCGTTATACTGTGCGACATGTACTCAAGTCAGGAGCTGGCAGAAGTGCACTTCATGTACTGTAAGGCGGACGGCAATGCTGCGCTGGCTCTTCGTTTGTACCAGGAGAGGTACCCTGATCAATGGATAGGTAGAGGTGTGGCCCAAATGCTTGGCCTCCACGCTCACCTGATTTCAACCCTAACGATTTCTACTTGTGGGGCCATTTAAAAATCATTAGTGTATTCGTCTCCGGTCCCTGACACGGAATTCCTTCGGAATCGAATTGTGGCAGGTTGTGAGGAAATATGCAGTACTCCTGGAATTTGGGATCGTGTTCCCAGAGCCATGAGACATCGATGTGGGGACTGTATTCAAGCAGGAGGTCGTCATTTTGAACTTCTGCTGTAAAGGCAACTACCTGCGGGAAGAAAAACGTTCCAGTGAATATCACTGTTTTGAAGGCCATAACTCGAAAACCAAACATTTCTGGACACATGTTCCAATGAACTTTTTGTATTGTCTACATACGGGGAATACATACCTGAAATTATGCCCTCTATTTTTGAAACACCCTGTATACATGCCGAAAGAGAGGAAATGAGGGAAGGAGAAATAGAGATCATCACATACTGTACGAGTTGCAATGGATTGGGCAATACCACAGTTATGGGGTATCTGCCCCACTTTCCTAACTAGTGCTCAAAACGAACAAGCCAGAGTTTTACTTCAGTTTGTCAAACTACAATATATCATTCAGGACACAGTAGGGGAATTAGCAGAGAGGAGAAGGGAACATACTCTCTGATTTTCATATTTATCACAACAAAGAGTTACACTTATGTTATATTTATTTGTAAAATGTGCAGTTATTCATCTGGGTTAAACATACACAAAGCATTGAGGTTGTTTTCTTAAATTTATCAGTTTGTCCTGTAACAAAACATTATTAAATGTCACAGGTTTCAATTTACTTGACTGTAACACTACTATTACCATTCCTGAACACATCCTTGTCTCCACGTCCAAGTCTAATGCCTTCGATGATGGAATCTTTTGTCAGGCCGAGATACAGGCTTGCTTCGACGTTATTATTAAGCAGTCCGCACAGTTTCTGTAACGACATGGCGAACAACATATTGAGTAATAATAAAAGGTTCCCAGAAACATGAAAAAAAAAATACAGGGACACTCAGCACTAATTTTAAATTGAGCTCTGGTGTGTATTTTCCATTGCACTTATCCAAGCTGTGATTAAAACAATACAATTAAGTCAAATTGAAAATTAAGTTTGAAGTTTCAGCAGTCCCGCAACATCGCCGCTAATACACTTTACTCGTGATACAGATGTAAGAGGTCAATTTGACGTGTCTAGGTAGGTGAGCTGCTCTCTGCCAAGACGTTGCCACTTGCATTGTGCAATGGGTTGAATTTAGAGGTTTTTAAAATTAAATTAAACTGTGCACCTATTGAAATACGCTAGAGATTCTTTATTAGATTTCCTATCGATATGGACAAAAATCACGATCCTACTCGCAATAGTTACCGAATAAGAGACTGTTAAAAACCTGGGAAAAAAAACTATGAACTTTCCACCAATGTGATATGATATTGTGACAGCTGCGTCGGGATTCGAACGCGTGTCCAACAGGGCTCGCGGGAGACGAAACGTTGGTCTCTTCGGTGTGGCGGACATAAGGGGAGCGTCTGCATGCCAAGAAGGCAAGGGGAGGTGCACTACAGCGCGAGGTGAAGGGGGGGGGACCCTCCCGAACAGAATCGTCCAGAAGTCTGTAGAAGTAGAAATTTCGAGCATCGTACTTTCTCGTAACTATGGTTTGGTTATAAATTACGACACGCGAGTGAACTTGAGCAGTTGTTGTTATAGTTGGTGGACAGCAAGCCAGCCAGTCTTGTGAAGCCAGCTTCGAGACCGGAGTTCGACTTGAGTGTGTCCGCAGCTGTGTGAGCGTCCGAAGTCCTGAGTTTGAGTGCAGTGGACCACAGTTGGGGGACCTGAGTTCGAAGTTCAGTGGACTGTCTCTGAAGGTCTTGGGTTCGAGATACTATGTGAACATTAGTTAAGATTAACAGTTCATTGTTGTTCTCAATAATTCAAGTAAATTGTCATTGTCGTCTGTGGAGTGCAATAACGAATACTATGTTACTGTGTGGAGTGGAAATCCCATTGTTGACGGAAGTGTTTACGTTCAATTATAGAAAGTAATTATTGTTGAAATAATAAAATTACATTCTTGTTTTGTAATAAAGTTACAATATTATAGTTTTTGATATATTCAACATGAGCTATTCGCTCTGGAAATCTGCAAGGCTATTTCACTTCCACCCTGTATATGATACAAGTTCGTAAAGGTCTCTTTTCGGCACAAACATACGAGGGCCAAAAAGATGAGTTTACGAATGTGTATCATACATTGTTTTTCTACAATATTTATTGTCGCTTTAACAACTTCCCCCCCCCCCCCGACATTCATATCCATAAGTCAATACTGGTCTTACGACAGATTTGTATATTTTGACTTTCGTTTCTGTTCTGAAATTTTTATTATTCCCAATTGTACTGTTTAGGGATCCAGATATTTTCTTTACATTTGCTTGATGACTACCAAAAACAGCAGTGGCTCACTAATGAAGTGGGGTGGAGAGTTTATGGATATAGAATTATGTTTGTCAGCAAGGTTGGTTCTGGGCGAAATTGGCGAAGAAATTGTTCTGAATTTGTTTTGTTTACTGAATGACTAAATGCTTCATAGAGTACAGAGTATGCTTACAGACTAATGGCAGCTCACCTACCTAGACACACCGAGTTGACCTCTTACATCTGTATCACGAGTAAAGTGTACACAGATATCCCCGGACTTTCAATGTTAATACAGTTTAATGGTCCTTGCGCATTGCTGTGGATGAATTTTGCTAATGCAACTTCTCCCCTCCCCCCATAATTAGAGATGATATGGTTTGAGAATAAGGTGCTTAGAAAAATATTTGGGACTAAGAGGGATGAAGTTACAGGAGAATGATGATTTGAGGCTGGTAAGCCTAATATAGTAATAAGCTGATGTCAGTGGCGGTTCCTCGGAGGAGGGAAGGGAGGAACGTCCTCCTCACATTTTTTTTCTTTTGAAAGTAAATACCAAATAAAATATGTGCCTTGAAATTCGAGGAAGATTCTATAATTTTTAAGTTCTCAGCTATAAGAAAACCTCGGTTGATCGAGTTTTAAACGACGAGCACTCATGTGCTGGTAGAAAACTGTGAGAAAGATGCGAGATTGTTTGTGTGGAGAAAAGTCAATTCATTCCTCCTTTACTGCAGTTAACACACATAGCCAGCAGCGCACTAGCGGCCAGAGAAAGAAGCAGGGTTTTAAAGCATGTAAATGAACGAAGAGGGAGGAGATCCTCCTCTGAATCAGCGCATGGGCGGGAAATAGAAACCGACTGGTCGTGCAGCAAGCTCGCTACTGCTGCCATCTAACGATTTTGCATTCAACCAGACTATAACACATCTAGGAGGAGACACAATAAAAACAGTTTTAACACAAAGCTATGAAAGATACCATATAAACTTTTTTAAAAATTATAAATATATATTATTCATTGCACTTTATATAGGCTACTATTCATGGTTTGAATCTTTCAAGGATATTTGGAAGTTAAAGTTGGGTTTATATAAAAACAAAGAGGAAGTAGTTTGTTCTACGTTAGTATCGCAGGTCTTTTGGCCTCTGAAATTCACTTCCATTCACTGTCTACTAGACAGGGCAACAGGCACAAGACCTGACATTCTTCAAAAGCATGTGATACTGATCTTGTAAAATGTACATGTGGCAACAAAGACCACGTGGGTGGGTGCAGTGTTCTCGCTTTCCTCAGATTATTTTCCATTCCCATTTCCGTAAAACGGTTCCGATTATGTGTTAGTAGCTGGTCTCTTCCAACACGTGTGATGCTGTAGTGTGCGCTAGAAATGCTGCGAGGTTGTGAATTTCCTTGTAATTATTAATTTGTGCAATTATTCAATAAAGAATGGAAGTGAAAACATAACATATTTTGTAAAATTTAGGAAACTCAGTTTACAAGAACAGATTATTGCTACACAGAAGGGAAGGCCAACCCCAACACTATCTGGTCTTAAATGTATGCATGTAGGCTAATTTATAGCATGTTTTATTCAAGAAGGTATCATTTCGTGCTGTTAACTTCTTTCCTCCTCTTAAGAAATACGCAGGAGCCGCCACTGGCTGATGCACATACCTGTGCCAGTACCACCTCCTTGACCTCCCACAGCTCCTCTTCAAGGAACAGTTCATGAGTCTGGTCAGCTGTCACTGCTGCTTTGCTTCCTCTTATCACATAGTCGGACTCTGAATCCAGGCTCACCTCTCCCATTTGTGTGATCACTAGACAAGTAACACACATTATCATGCAAGGGAGTCTTGTTTTCATTAAGGACAAATGCCATGTAAAAGATTTTTATTATCACGTCACTATTGTTGTTCAAGTCTTTGAAATCGAAACTATGCCGCACTTTAACTGCCATTTAGATCTCCGTCACCTCCACTTGGAGTGCTTCGTTATTGCCGGATCTTAGTTAATGGTAGCAACAATTAGAATATTTTTCTAGGAAAAACTAGATGTGGCAATGCTGCACATGTTTAAAGTGGGGCAGGTGACTAAAATAATAAAATTATTATTTGTACAAGTAATAATGCAACTGGAATCGGCAGCTCACAAACAAATGCCTCTTGTCCATAATGAAAACAAGATTACTATACAGCATGTTCAATGATGATAGAAAGTCTGCTTTTGTACCACTGGCTATAATCTCCTTACAACATACTGACAGTTTTACTTGTTTCTTCTCTCTCGTTGGTCATAATAATGCTGTAAGTCAGAAATTAATTAACTTATTTTTATAGCAACCATATTTTCATGGAATTATAGGACAAATTAAATTTGAATTATATATATAGCTCCCACAAAAGACCTTTCAGATTTTGAACACATGTAACTTATGTTTAATGAAACTCAGATACATAAAAGGGGCCCTGTAAGTATATATATATATATATATGTTGTTGTTGTTTTCTAATGCCAGGCGTTTGACAATAAAGTCATTTGACCTCTTGCACTCCAATATTTTTCAAAGATATTATCATGGCCAGCCACTGAAGCACAGATTTTGAGGTATTCCGAATCCATTTCTTGGTTTGAGTTGCACAATGGGCAGTTAGGGGACTGATATATTCCAATTCTATGCAGGTGTTTGGCCAAACAATCATGGCCTGTTGCCAATCTAAATGCAGCTACAGACGATTTTCGTGGTAAATCGGGAATTAACTGTGGATTTTGATGCAGAGAGTTCCATTTTTTTCCTTGAGATTGTGTTATCAAATTTTGTTTGTTGAAGTCTAAGTATGTAGATTTAATAAATATTTTCACAGAGTAATACGTAGATTTAGTAACAGGTCTGTAAGTAGCAGTGCTGCCCTTCTTTGCTAAAGCATCTGCATTCTCGTTTCCCAGGATTCCACAATGGGATGGTATCCATTGGAATAAAATTCTTTTATTGAGTGATATTAATTGAGAGAGCATTTTAGTTATTTCTGCTGTTTGAGATGAAGGTGTGTGTTTAGAGACTATTGATAGAATAGCTGCTTTGGAGTCTGACAATATAACTGCATTTTTAAATTTATTCATGTGGCATAGAAGATTCCTGAGACTTTCACTTATTGCAATGATTTCATATATATATATATATATATATATATATGTACAACGAGTGTTACGCTCATGCACTAATTTTCACGAGTTATAAACATGTTACATACAACGTTTTATGCTATTCTACCATGAAAATATGTAAAAAAAAAATATTATAAATTTACAGAATGTAATGTTGTGACGTAGTAGAGACATCAGTACTGGATAAGATGTTATATATTGCATGGTTGCTAAGTAACCGTTTCTAAGACCATGTTATTTTGTTGTTTTGAAGCTTTTTCTAACAGGTACGTTGTATAAAATTGTGTTGTGAAGGCGGTGATGACATCATGGAATACTAGTTGTTTGGTGATCTTTTCTGGCATCATTTCCATAATTAGGCCAATTGTGCACGATTTATAGCGTCATAACAAGCGTGTTTTAATGCTAGAATTGCATAAAAGTAATTTAAAATAAATCTCATAGCATTATTAATACTTAACATTTAGTTTGTATTCATTCAAAAACGGAAACTTTTACATATTGAAAACCTTTACAAAACAGGTTGAAAATTAATGAGAATTTGCTTCTGTAGATTGCACTTTAAAATATTTACGGTAATTAGAACAACCTTCATAGCATCATAGTCCTATTCACATTTATCTTTTACTTTGCATTTATTATAAAAATGTTATATAATTGAGAATGATACAGGAATTTTAGCAGTAATATGCAATTAATGGATGGGTGAATGAATTAATCCTTATGAAATAGGGGAAAACGTGAGACAGACTGTAGAGAATGTGAGTAAGATACGAGAGACCTGGCAATCTGAAACACATCTAACCAAACCAAAGAAACAAACTAATGTTTCTCCTCCAAATCTTTTTCATAATACTTACTTACTTACTTACAAATGGCTTTTAAGGAACCCGAAGGTTCATTGCCGCCCTCACATAAGCCCGCCATCGGTCCCTATCCTGTGCAAGATTAATCCAGTCTCTATCATCATACCCCACCTCCCTCAAATCCATTTTAATATTATCCTCCCATCTACGTCTCGGCCTCCCTAAAGGTCTTTTTCCCTCCGGTCTCCCAACTAACACTCTATATGCATTTCTGGATTCGCCCATAAGTGCTAGATGCCCTGCCCATCTCAAACGTCTGGATTTAATGTTCCTAATTATGTCAGGTGAAGAATACAATGCGTGCAGTTCTGTGTTGTGTAACTTTCTCCATTCTCCTGTAACTTCATCCCGCTTAGCCCCAAATATTTTCCTAAGCACCTTATTCTCAAACACGCTTAACCCATGTTCCTCTCTCAGAGTGAGAGTCCAAGTTTCACAACCATAAAGAACAACCGGTAATATAACTGTTTTATAAATTCTAACTTTCAGATTTTTGGACAGCAGACTGGATGATAAGAGCTTCTCAACCGAATAATAACAGGCATTTCCCATATTTATTCTGTGTTTAATTTCCTCCCTAGTGTCATTTATATTTGTTACTGTTGCTCCAAGATATTTGAATTTTTCCACTTCTTCGAAGGGTAAATCTCCAATTTTTATATTTCCATTTCGTACAATATTCTGGTCACGAGACATAATCATATACTTTGTCTTTTCGGGATTTACTTCCAAACCGATCGCTTTACTTGCTTCAAGTAAAATTTCCGTGTTTTCCCTAATAGTTTGTGTATTTCCTCCTAACATATTCATGTCATCCGCATAGACAAGAAGCTGATGTAACCCGTTCAATTCCAAACCCTGCCTGTTATCCTGAACTTTCCTAATGGATTGTGGGTCCCTATCACCATGGTATGGCACGTCCTCAGGTTGTGGATAGAGGAGACGGCCTCCAGATATGGAGGGTAGCTGCGAATATATTGAATAAGCAGTCGTGGACAGCCGATAAGGGGTGGTCCTTCCAGCTTAGGCATTGGGCAAAGGGCTAACAACCCATCACTGTAAAAAAACAGCTTGTTACGAATCCCTACAATAAGCCTCTTTTTCATAATATAAAACGAAATTTCATTAATAGTGAATGAAAGCATCAAACCTGATTCCGTATCATCAGCAGTTGCAGAATCGTCACCAAGCTTAACAATTTCATGATGTGAAGCTGTTGCTCGATTCGAAACTGGAGTTGGAGGCTTCAGCGTGTTCAGATTGGATAATCGATTATAATTCGGTCTTTGATATACATCGTTCCTCCTCCTGGCCATCAACCACGGGTCCTGTTGAAACTCCTCACATCTTGTTCTGCTCTGGGCATGTCTGTCTGGGTCCCACTTCCAGTTCTGCCTGCCCTGAGTTCTCTCTGCTCCATTCCAGTTGGTGTTCGCAGTCTCCCTCTCTCTGTGTTCCTGTTTCTTGCTCAGCTCGTTACTGGAGCTGTGTTCTGACACTTTATCAGTCACGTGCAGATTCCTCTGTGAATATGAACCTTGGCGACTGGAGGAAGATACATTGTTGCGTTCCTGTCTTGAATTATCGTTGTGATTGTATTCTCTCTGTCTTCTATAGGAATACCCATTGTTTCTTCTGTCTCCACGATAATCATGATGGCTCCTCATATGCCCTCTCCCTCGGCCAGGATAGCTTGACCGCCGATGTCCATATCTGGAGAAAAGAAAATATACACTCAGGGACAAAAAATCACGGACACCTCTGTATGTGATAATATGTATATAATTGGTAATTTATGGTACAAGAGAGTAAAATTAGATTTTTGCGCCTGAGGCGAAGCTGAGGATGATAATTTCCACAAGTGCTGTCTGTTTATTATTGGAGGTTTGACTGTTATTCATAGTTTATTTGCGTTTATTAATCACACTCAAATCTTACAGCAAATTGGAAATTCCTTGTACCTTTTTGTAGTACTAGAACATAGATCACTAAGGAGCGGATTCCTATGTAATTAAATATTCTTTTTGCGTGTGATAAAACACAATTAACAAAGTTAAAAATTCCGAACATGTAGTTTCAAGTTTAAAACCCGAATTTTATTTCACATAAAAACACATATTTTCAGGAAATCTATTATAAGCACATAAATCTTGGAGTTTTTTTACTTAAGTATTTTTTACAAGAACTTTTAAATATTTTTAAACTAAATCAATTATATCACTCAGAAGTACGTTATCTCTTTTAGGAATTCTTGGTTGCTTCGTGTCTCTAAGTGCTCTGTGGTGTATCCGTGATCCATTTTCGTAATAGTATCGCCACAAGTTCTGAGAACTACTAGACAGCATATCAGTGTTATTATATGAGAATAAATTAACATGGACAAGGAGGAGAGATCTTGCAACACATAATTAGGAATTGTTGCTGAAGATGATTTCATTCTACGCTTTGTTTGTGAAACACAACAGATAAGAGCTCGGGTATGAACATTATTTAATTTAAACAAATCTCTCGCTCATGTATATCGAGTATATCTTGTTGTGATTCTCTGTTATCGGGCTTTGTCAATCGATATCCTTCAAGATATATTGAAATATGGTTATTTAAAAAACGATCTGGCTTTTCTATTAGCAAATTTAAGCTTTTTGTGTGACACCATAACAAAACTCGAAACATCCAAAAACCTGTTGTCTGAAACAGAGAGGTGCGTGCCGTGGAAATTAAACTAGACTCGCTACCAGGTTCAGAAGCACAATTACTAAGGGACAAATTCCAGAATGTGTTTGGGAAAAACAGTGGATATAAAAAAATGTGTAAAGTTGCTAAAGTATTGGAGGATGTGCCTGTAGGTGAAATTGACAGTGTATGTGTTTGTGAGATTCCTCTCTTTAAATATGCACGTCTGACGTCCTGTGATGTGGAAAGATCGTTTTCATAGTATAAGTCGTTGTTCAGAGATAATCGGCATGCATTTGTGATGGAGAATTTGGAGATGACCTTTGTTGTTCACTGCAATTCTCGGCCAACTACTAGCACTCAAGTGTGGTTGGTGAGTACCTAGTAACATTTTTTTTTTTTCAAGCTAAGTAAGGTATTTTTGTCGTATTTAAAATAAATATTTTTTTAGCAAATATTTTCGTACTTTTTAGCACATAAAAATCCGCTCCCTAAGCCACCGGCGTGGCTCAGTCGGTTAAGGCGCTTGCCTGCCGGTCTGAAGTTGCATTCGGGTGCGGGTTCGATCCCCTCTTGGGCTGATTACCTGGTTGGGTTTTTTCCGAGGTTTTCCCCAACCGTAATGTGAATACAAGGTAATCTCTGGCGAATCCTCGGCCTCATCTCGCCAAATATCATCTCGCTATCACCAATCTCATCGACGCTAAATAACCTAGTAGTTGATACAGCGTCGTTAAATAACCAACTAAAATAAAAAAAAAATCCGCTCCCTATAG
The DNA here is from genome assembly GCF_040183065.1 of Periplaneta americana. Lineage (NCBI taxonomy): Eukaryota > Metazoa > Arthropoda > Insecta > Blattodea > Blattidae > Periplaneta > Periplaneta americana. The sequence goes on from NC_091128.1 coordinate 163,290,542, forward strand.
ATCACAATGCTGGAATACATTGTCACTGGAGGACAGAGAATACTTGTATTTTAAGTGGGAAGATTGGAATGCAGTTCTTACTTGAAGCTTCCTCTGCGATCAGCTGTTCTTTCCTCCTGTTTACCAGTTAGAATAGATAGACATTTCTCCAGCAATTCTTTCCATTTGCACTTCTTATCAGTGATCAGAAACCACAATACTGGGGACAAAGAGAATTCAAAGATATGCAGTGCACAAGAAACAAACATTATAATTTTAAAAACTAATCTCATATCTGTCATGTATATATTTAATTATGTACCGGTACGTAAAGGAAACTTAATTATAAATGATTCTAGTTGAATCGTCAGTAATTAGTGTGTACGTCAGGAGTTGAAACAAGTCCGCAACACAACATCTGCAAAACGATCCACAAGAAGCTTCTGTGAAATAGCTTTTAAAACAGATCTTGATTCGTTAAAATTTAAATATAGGTATGGATTTGGAAAACAATAGAGCATGTGAAATGGACAGACAGAACAAAAATGAAGCTGTGTTGGAAAGAGTGGGTGACGAAATAATGATGCTGAAACTGATCAGGAAGAGGAAAAGAAATTGGTTGAGTCACTGGCTGAGAAGAAATTTCGTACTGAAGGATGCACTGGAAGGAATGGTGAACGGGAGAAAAGTTCGGGGCAGAAGAAGATATCAGATGATAGACGATATTAGGATATGTGGATCATATGCGGAGATAAAGAGGAAAGCAGAAAGTAAGAAAGATTCGAGGGAGCTGGGTTTGCAGTGAAAGACCTGCCCTTGGGCAGAACACTGTGAATGAATAGTTCATATTTTGGCTCGAAGGCGAACTGTTAGTGAAATGGCTAGAGTGTCGGCTATCCACGGTGGTGACACAGGTTTGAGTGAGTCCAGACAGGTCCAACTGAAATTCTGGTGGACAAAGACAGTGATTGGTGGTAGGTTTTCGGGGGGTACTCCCGTTTCCCCTACCAGCATTCAACCACTGCTCCATTAATCATCATCATGCAGTGCTATTAGTTCGCCTCCCATGATGCACCCAAGGCAATAGCTATGGGCGGCTAAAAGAACTACAGCTTTAGTGCATCAACCAATGATTACAAAAAATACGCTTGACGCTGCAATATCAGAGTGTTTACCGAAAATATGAAACAGAAATTAATTAATTCCTAGTTATCACAACTTAATAATTATGCCTACTACTGTTGCGCTCGGGCACGGGTTCACTCCCCACTTGGGCTGATTACCTGGTTGGGTTTTTTTCCGAGGTTTTCTCCAACCGTAAGGTGAATGTCAGGTAATCTATGGCGAATCCTCGGCCTCATCTCGCTAGCACCAATCTCATCGACACTAAATAACCTCGTAGTTGATAGAGCGTCGTTAAATAACCAGCAAAAAAAAAAAACACATAGGTACACCCTGACAAAGGTTTCAGTGTCTACAAGAAATTCAGTTATACTTATTTGCCAACAGGGGCAGAGGGACAAGTGGTAAGCTCATCGCTTTAAATGCCACCTAGTATGCAGCTAAGGTATTACTAGAACATCAGAAAGGAGAAGTTTGGTCCAAAGGCTCTAATTTAAGCTTGGAGTTCAGTCCCACATTGGTATCCATAATAAGAGTGACAATAACCAGTAAATGTCACAGCTGAAATAGAGCACATAATATTGGACATCCTTTTACCTCTTGAGACTCTTCTGTTCTCTGTCCAGTTTTTAATATCTTCCTTTTCTTCCAGTATTGTCTGCAAAATCATAATCATTGTCTCCATCTCCTTCTCCATTGAATCCTTGCAATCATAGAGGCAACCTGCATAAATGTGCACAAAGCGTTCCAGTTTCCCTGTAAACACAGAGACAATGAATATAAAAAACCAGAACACTCACGACACATCAAGTATGCTAGTGCTGCATTTATTGTATGCTAAATGTGCGTGTCCACCAAGCGTGCAAAACGTTGCAAAGGTTAGGAAATGTTTGCAAACTCATACTGTCAGCTTACTTGTAAACACCTCGAAAGTCCACTTCTCATGAATGTTGGATTATGGGTGAAATCTGTGAGAAAACCTCGTAAGTCTACAAATGTTGTTCTATACTGTTCTATTCTGTGGTTTTTTCCTAAATTAGGATTTAGAGGATGGCGAAAAAACCACGTCGAAACAAGTCAGATGATTTCTCAACAGAATTTATATTAACACAGTGAAGTAGTCATTATTGTTCAATAACGTTCATCAGTGATTATACAGGGTGATTTACGAGGATTTACCGTCCCTTACGGAGCTTATTTTCGAAAACATTCTCAGCAAAAAATGTCATATAAACATTTGTCCTAATCTCAATATTTTCAAAATTACACTAATTTGAAGTTGTTTGTAAAATACCTTTATTCTTGAGTTTTAAGAGTAAAAGAATATTAGAGATAAAGAATCAACTATTCAGGAATATCATTTCTTTAATTAACTAATATTCTGAAGCTAAAAATGTGTTGTGAATTCCGTTCCTTCGTACAGATTTTTTTTTTTTTTTTTTTTCGATTTTTAACTGCAAAATCACATTTTCTTACGCATTTATCACAACAATAATTGTTGCAAATCACGCCACTCTTGTAAATTCTGTAAGACTGTACATTAGGATACATAATTAAACTGTAAAGAATCAAGTTCCTAAAGTCGTATGATTTGTAACAATTTTTATGATAAGTGCGTAAGAATGATGTCATTTTCAGTTAAAAATTGAAAAATAAAATCTGTGCAAAGCAATTAATAACATGTTTAGCTTCATAACACTAGTCAATTAAAGAAATGACACTTCTGAATAGTTCATTCTTTATTTGTAATATTTTTTACTCATAAAACTAAAGAAAAAAGGTATTTTACTAACGATTTCAAATTAATGTAACTCTGAAAATATTGTGATTAGGACAAATGTTTATTTGACATTTTTGCTAGAATGTCTTCGGAAATAAGCTCCATAAGTGACGGTAAATCTTCATGAATCACCCTGTATAAATATTAAAAGAGTGTATCCAAGAATGAAGAATTATTTTGTATTTGAAATTAGTTGCTTGGAAAGTAAAAATATACTTAATACTGCTACAGGGATCCCTTGTTGCCAATCTAACTTCGAAGGAATAACAGCAAAGATGTATCTTAGCTAGAGAAGATTACTTTGAAGATGGATATGCTTATGGTGGCACAACCATAGCATCAGTGTCCACAAAATTACTGTCTCTACTATGTATTTAGCATGTATAAAATTTGTATGTTATACATTACCAAGAAGAGCTATGTCAAACTGATGTCTCGTGAAGAACTTGACAACGTCTTTAGAGTTCTTAGACAAGCACAGCAGCAGCTCCAGGTAAGCAATTCGGATTCCGACTTCTGGGTACTGTAAACAAATAATTATAAAATTTGTAGAATATTAATTATTGGCGACCTGCGGACTAGCATAGCTCCATCACCAAACGAAATGCAGAACAGAGTTACAAAATTAAGTATTTGCAGGTAATGCTTCTGAAACAGCATCACACTCTGGTCATTTTTATGGGCTGCTGAACATGCCCTAAAACCCAGGATCTCTACTGGCTCTTGCTTCACAGAATCTTTCCTTAGCATTTAAGCGAACTTTGCTCTTAATCAGAAATTAAATGCATGAAAAAAATATGATGTAATGTTATGTATGTATGTATGTAGGGGAACATGGGGCAGGACGGGGTAGTTAATGTTTGAATGTTTTTATTTGGTATCAAATAATGTAAATGTATGGGTTTTATGACATATATGCTTTTATTACACTGTAAACAAGTAAAAAAATATATATATATGCACTTCGAGTGAAATCCGGTCATTATAACCTTAAAATAAATTAGTTTTTCAAAATGTGTGTTTTGCCCCATTCTGCCCCACGTATGGGGCAAAATGGGGTATCTATTTTTTTTAATAATTCAATGGCAAAAGTGACAAAAATTATATACTGAAAGTGTGAATACTACAACATTTTACAAGTTTACTTGAGAAAAAGTCATTCGCAAAATACGCAAATGTGCGTGGCATCCTCGTCTTCACTGTCTACTCCTGCGCAACAATTGTGAGCCCATTTCAGACATGATACGCATCTAATCCAACCTTCTTCTGACAAACAACAGAACGAACAACCCATTACAGGAGGTGAAATTTAATTAAATATGACGTGGAGCAGGATGTACTGCCCTGTTATGCCCCACCCTGTTTTGCCCCATAGTCACAATTTCTAAGTTATGAGGTATTGGCAAGAAAAATAACGCACGAAATTTAAGAAAGTTTCGGAATTAAAAGCCAGGTAAGCACTCTATAATATGACATTAAAATAGATTATCTAAATAAATCTCATTTCTATTTACGTGTGACAAGAGAACATTTTAAAGTTGCAAATGAATGATACAATATGATGCAGCAACCGAATAATATACAACAGATGCAAGGAATGGCAGTAGGTGTTGTGTGATGATATATTTACATGAGTTGAAGTTCTAAAAAAAAAATTCGGTAGATTGCACTACTTGTTGGAAGATAGAGGCTATACTCCGTCCTGCCCCATATTCCCCTATGTAGATGTTTGCTTAAACAATCATGTCTAGTGACCAAACCTAAACATGGTTACAGATGATTTAGCGAGGTGCTTAAGGTATCAATCCAGGATCCTTGAGAATTTTGGTTCAATTAGAATAATTCGATGATGTTTGGGTAAAGGGAGATAAGTCATAGAGTCCACACCCGTGTAGTAACGGTCAGCGGATCTGGCTGCGAAACCAGGTGGCCCAGGTTCGAATCCCAGTCGGGGCAAGTTACCTGGTTGAGGTTTTTTCCGGGGTTTTCCCTCAACCCAATACAACCAAATGCTGGGTAACTTTCAGTGCTGGACCCCGGACTCATTTCACCGGCATTATCACCTTCATTTCATTCAGATGCTAAACAACCTAGATGTTGATACAGCGTCGTAAAATAATCCAATAAAATAAAATAAAAGTAAGTCATAGAAATGAGCGTTGAGATAAATGAAAATTAAAGTTCAAACTCTTATTGCAAATAATATTCTACATAAATAAAACACATCAAATGCTAGTATTATTTTGTTTCTTTGCACAGCCACTTGTAGAATTTAGCTTGTGTATGCACCTGGGGAACAAGGCTTCATTTGCACAAAAATGACTTGATCCCCTTTACCCAAACACAGTCGAATTATAATTTTCGCGGATTAATTTGACATTGTAATTACAGGCGATCTTCTTTCTTTATGATTCGTTTTATAGACTATGTGGGTTTTAGAAAATTAAAATACCTCCAGAAGTGACAGCACATGATCCCCAGATTCAGAGAGAAGCATGTGCTTCCCAGTCTGAGCGTTAGTCTCTAGTATGATTCTTAGCAGTTGGTGTGCACTTTGTACAAATTCCTCGTCCATATCACATACTGGTCCTGCAGAAAAATACAAATAGATTACATTATAAATAATACTGCCTATCTGCATTTTGGATATGGAGCATGTGACACCTGTACTGTGTAACTTTTGTTGCCACTACTTTATTTACAACACTCGTAAAAATAAATATTGCATTCAATGACTGAATAAACTTGTATCTTTGATTAGTCAAATGTAGGCCTAGAGAATTATGCCCCTGAAATTAGTTTTCTTTCCTCTGAAACATAAATTACAGATTTGCTGGTTACATCCTTATTCTGGGGAAATCTTCAATTAACAATTTTAATTTCAGTAAATCAGGGCATATTATTCACTTTTACCAATTGTTAAAAATAAAATAATATCTAGAGAAATCAAAATCAAGATTTACAAAACCCTAATAAGACCCATTATAACATATGGTACAGAAACATGGGTTCTGAATAAAAATACATGCAAACAACTAGCAGTATTTGAGAGGAAAATCTTAAGAAGGATATTCGGAGCAATTGAAACAGTGGATGGATGGAGAGCCAGATATAATAATGAGATATACGAACTGTACAAGGAATCGGATTTGGAGGCGCACATAAGATGTCAAAGACTGAGATGGTTGGGACACGTCACAAGGATGGAAACAACAAGGAAAGTGAAGATTGTCTTCAATAACAACCCAGATGGAACCAGATTAAGAGGAAGACCGAGAACAAGATGGTGGAACTGTGTACGAGTGGATGTGAATAGATTAGGAATAAGGAATTGGAGGGAGTTGGCGATGGATAGAGAAGGATGGAAGAGAGCCATAGAGGAGGTTAAGGCCCACCTGGGCTGTAATACCAAATAAGAAGAAGAAGAATTTCAGTAAATATTCCATTTTAGGTGGAATTTATGTACAAAGAACTGGCGCTGACAGTGAGTGCTACAGAACCGAAGATTCAAATTCTACCAGAGAAAGAGACTGATTGCTGATTGGTCAGTTTCATTTCGCATAACGGGGGTGCACTGACATGAAAATTAATTTCTAATGTTCTTGCCTAACCTGAACAACCTACCACCCCTTTTATGTTAGGATGGACTTCTCCAAACGAATTTCGGTTCCAGGAAATCAGGTAAAATCTTCTTCTCTCCCCTTCTAAGAACACCAATATGGAACGAACTTGTCAGACCAATGTTTGTCTGAGAGAGAAATTTTTTTAATTTTAAATGTCATTTTTGTAGTTTTTGGGCATTTTTAGTACCGGTATTCTTATTTTAAATATATGCAAAATACTAAAAACGCGCTTTCAGGTACAAACATGGGTTTTAGGCATTTATAGGAGTTTATATTTAATTTAGACGTTTTAGTTCTATAGAATTTTAACTATCATTGGCCTTTCAAGGAAAAGAAATAAAAAAAATATTCAAAATTGTTGTGAATAATAAAATAATAGAGCAAGAGTTATCATTGAACTATTTAGGGAATATTATTCAAATTCAGAAAATGAAGACATAGAACAGAAACTACATAAATATAATGCAGTAAATGGAATTATAAAAAGACATTTCGGGAAGCAAATGTTACAAGAAACTCAAGTCAGATCACAACATTACAGCAAAACAAATGCCAAAATTTGGCAGTGAAACATCAGTCATAAAACAAAGAGAGAAATCTACTTGTAGAATACAGGCAGCTCAAGTGAAATTTCTGAGATCAATGTTAGGATTTATAATATCAGACCACCAGAGAAATGAAGATATTAGAGAGTGCAACATTAAAAGTTAAAAATACAATAACAGAAACAGAGAAATGGAAACAACAACATTTTGAAAGAATTCAAAATTCCCGTTATGCAAAGGCACCTCTATTGTACAGAGCAATAGGGTTGAGTTATTTTACGACGCTGTATCAACATCTCAGGTTATTTAGCGTCTGAATAATATGAAGGTGATAATGCCGATGAAATGAGTCCGGGGTCCAACACCGAAAGTTACCCAGCATTTGCTCGTTTAGGGTTGAGGGAAAACCCCGGAAAAAACCTCAACCAGGTAACTTGCCCTGACCGGGATTCGAACTCGGACCACCTGGTTTTGCGGCCAGACACGCTGACCGTTACTCCACAGGTGTGGACCAGACCAATAGGACGAAGAGGTCAGGGAAGACCACAAACAAGACGGTTAGAACAGAGAACAGAAACAGACAAAAGTGTCTAAACCGGAAAGCCAGAAAAAAAGAAGAATTTTAACAGGAAGATCCTGAGTACATGAAACATAGGAAAATCTGAATAACATAATCTAGGACGTAGCAAACAAAATAGGTACGGAACTAGAAATCCGTTCCCTAAGTATGGCAATCAAAGAAAAGTTTCTCATCACATCATGCAACTCAAAACTGGGGACGAATTAGGGAAAATGGTATTAACATTTTTTGCAGCATATTAGATTCTCTTATCACCTCCTTAACAATTCTCCTTGTGTGTATATATTTTTGCAGAGTCAGAAAACAGTATGAGATAATTAGTATGTGCACGATACCTCTAAGTAAACAAATGCTTATTAGTGGAGCCTGTAATGTCAGTTCTTCTGGCAGGGGACAGAATTTGGCCTTCGGTATGAAGCCAAGAAGACCTACATCAATAGCCCAGATCAAGGCCCATTCACCCGTCAGTGTGAGAACTTGTCCCCGGAGACATTGTACCGTCAACAATGCTTCTCCTTCGAATGTTGCCTCCTGGAACGAAAAATATTATTAGTTTTTTTTTCTCTGATATTGTCATATTCATTTCATTCATTTAGTTCTGCCCAAGGGCAGGTCTTTCACTGCAAACCCAACTTTCTCCAATCTTTCCTATTTTCTGCCTTCCTCTTAGTCTCCTCATATGATCCATATATCTTAATGTCGTCTATCATCTGATATCTTCTTCTGCCCCGAACTCTTCTCTCATTCACCATTCCTTCCAGTGCATCTTTCAGTAGACAGTTTCTTCTCAGCCAGTGACTCAACCAATTCCGTTTCCTCTTCCTGATCAGATATTGTCATATAAACAATACATATGGCTTTATTACCTACAAGATGGTATGCGACATGCTTCACAGAAAGTTTAAAAATGGCATATTTCAAGTCTATACTCGGTATACTGTTTTACAGCTAATATACGATACTGTCGTATATTAAAGGCTGTGTGATGTATCTTGTCTCACTGTGAAAAGAGAGAGAAAGGAGATAATATGTCTTACTTCGTCTGTGTTGTTATGGCGATGGGGGAATGGAGCGGTGCCGTCCATCCATCCAGTGGCAGAAGGGACTAATTGATACATTCTGTAGCGCAAAATAAAATAACAAAATATCTCTCTTCGTACTGTGTAGTTCCGTCACTGAGCTTGTCTATCAAGAAACTGAGCTCTAGCAGCCTGTACAATAACAAGATTTTGAAAGGAATCCTGAAAATTTACAAGCCTCCTATAATCTCCACCCTCATTTGAAGGGACTTGGTTTTATTGCTACTGAGACAAGATAAACCTTACCAGGTATAGCTGTAAAACACTACAGACTTGAAATATGACGATGCCATTTTTAAACTATGCAATAACGTGCTTGCAATGGCCATTGCTTTTGCTGTGAACATGTCACATACCATCTGGTAATAAAGCCATAAGTATTGTTTTCTAAGAAAAATAGGTAGCGTATTTTAAGTCACGTAAGCTTCATATAGGCGAATTGTTGATAATAATCCATTGTTCAGTACAACACATATTAGAAAAAGTAAACATTTAATGAGAATTAGGCTTTTGGGTATTGATATTTCTATTTCTAGCATACAGTGAATGCCAAAAGCCTAATTCTGATCACAGACTATGTGAAAGTCTAAAAACTCGTATAAATATTTTATATTCGATACTTAGGTGAAGACTGAGCCAAGAAGAAGAATATTTTCTGATATTCTCAACAGGATTAAGTGAACTTAAGACGAAATTAGAAATCTGTCAACTAATTTAGCTCTGGGGAAATTTAAAGATCAAAGTGTGTAACCACAAACCCGACACTTCTGAGAAACTAAGCCACTGCAAAATACAACACAAAATAATAAACTGCACTTATTCTTGGCTGAATCACTCTGCCTTTTTGCTGGCTGTCAATGACAATGAGATTCTACCTGAAATAGGGGAAATTTTTACTGATCTTGAACTATACTATGTTGCAATACTAACTTCTAGGTCATAAACATCCGGACCCTAAATATTGTTTAATATACTGGTACTTTAGAAATGTATCTATCTTAGCTCGAATGGTTTTCTCATTGTATGTGTGGCTAAAATATCGTGGCTTCTAAAAGAAGAGGGTCCAGCACCTGAAAATTTTGGAGTTTTGCTTATTCTAGCACTTACGTTTCTCCTATGGAGGAAAATATCTTAATTCAGCATTGATCACGACTGGCAATGAGAGAAACATCTACAAATAGGTCCACACCTATGGAGTAACGGTCAGTGCGTCTGGCCACGAAACCAGGTGGCCCGGGTTCGATTCCCGGTCGGGGCAAGTTACCTGGTTGAGGTTTTTTCCGGGGTTTTCCCTCAACCCAAGATGAGCAAATGCTGGGTAACTTTCGGTGCTGGACCCCGGACTCATTTCACCAGCATTGTCACCTTTATCTCATTCAGACACTAAATAACCTAAGCTGTTGATAAAGCGTCATAAAATAACCCACTAAAATAAAAATAAAAAATCTACAAATAGTACACTAACTAAATTGCAAATTTCTGTTACGTCACTTACACTGCCCCAGAATCCGTACACCTTCCCAAGCTGTGGCTTCGCACAGTATGTGTTATTCACTTGCATGTGTGTTTGTATCTGATTGTTGATACACTGGAGCCTTTCTGCCCAGTCTTCTTTCATGTATACCAGCGCAACTTTCTTTAGCAACACTCTTGCCACGATCATGTCACTCCAATCTGCGGTATCAACATCCTCACAACAGTCCTTCACAAGATCCGACTGAGAATTGTCCACGGAAGTCTTTGTATATTCTTTTCCACTTGGTGGACGATTCTGAATCATTTCTAGGTTCACATTTACCTCGTTTGAAGTACGTGTATCATACAAAGTGACATAAAAGCCCAACATTTTCATATCTAATGAAGAGATATTAATTGCAAAACATTGAGCAAATAAAGCATTTCTGTCTTGGACAGACATCTGGAATATGGCTCCAGCAAGCAACTTGTCCGACACATCTTTTCGGAGTTTGTGGAAAGTCGCTATGGCATTATAACTGCATTGCATTGTTGCCCGCATTAACTTCAGGAGAACTTCTGATCGATACAGGAAAATAGACCGTATAGACTGAACAGACATTTTGGCAGAAAGTATTAACAGCTTGAGGATGGGCACAAGAAGAATGAGCTCAGAGACCTTAGGACTTGACGTAACATGTCGCATAAGAAGTGCTTCATTATATAAAAGCAACAGACTTTCTGTATAATACACAAGAGGACTGGAGCCTATAGTTTCGTACAGTTCTGGATTTTGTTCGCATGTATTGGTTAGAGACTCCAAAAGTTGTAATTTGAAAGCTGCAGTATTTTGCCTTTTTGTAGAACAAATTTTTTCCAGCAAGGAGTGTATGTCATTATTGTCAATATCATCAGGCAGTGTCTGCACATAATCTGAATCGTCTCTGAAACCATTTTTCATCTGTAGTGGTGAAGTAACATCCTTTATTTTACAATGTAACTTTATTTTATCCAGAAAAGTCAGAGGTTTTTCAGTGGCTGTGCCATTTATTTCTGTATTACGTTGTCCATTATCTTCATCATCATTATCATCATTTTCATCTTCAGTGTTTTTTTCCATTGGAGACGTAAGTATTTCTTCACTGTTTAACTGTGTTTCCATGCGTGATCAGTATACCTGAAATAAAATAAAGAAAGTTACTTCATGTGACAATGAGTTCGTGAGATATCCGTCTCTTTTTTAAAAGCAGAACAAAGTGAAAGTAAATGTATAACGAGACTGAGTAAAAAAAAAAAAAACAAACAAACAAAAAAAACTTGATATTGTAACAAAAATCCTAATCTTGACGTAGGCACTTGTACTACACATATAAATAACTAGGGAGTGGATGTTGATGAAAAGTCATCTTCTTATTTTTCACATTAGGACGATGCCTATCAGGGGCGTATATTGCGGATGTTCAAGGTGTGCGCTGGACACCCTGTAAATTCGGTAATCTCATTTGTTATTTTAAGTTGTTTTATATAATGCAACAATAATTTTAATTTATCACAATTTAAATGCGTGGTAATCTCATTGGAAGTTGACGTATATAGTTCAAGACTAATTTTAATTCATTACCATTTAAATATTTTAAATGCCTGCTGGTTGAATGTGCACACTATCCCCAGAACGGTTTTCGTTTTATAACGTACGCTCTGCCTGATGAAGTGGGATGAGTTCTAGTCTAGTTGTCCTGTCCGTACTAAAGAACATCCCCTGCTGAGAGTTACTGCTATAATTCTCTGCGCGCGCAAAGTGGCATGGTGGGGATACTCGCTTCTCTCAAGCTGCAGGTCGTCCTGTATACAGGCAGCTCAACTTGTCAATAGCGTTACAAAATATTGTGTTTGACATGTGTGTTTACTGTTTGTGTGAGTGAATTTACTGTGTTTAGGTTTTACTAGGATTCATAGTTGTGTGCCAGCGCAGGTGAACAATTTAAATTACTTATTTAATGATAATAGCACTTGCAAATGTACACTGTAAAAGATCTTTTACAAAAGCCATTCTCTTCTCGCCCACTAGGAGAGAAATTACATATAGTGAATAAGGGTAGACCTATCCCGCCACTTCCGAATTTAGTGCAACAATATAAAACAAAAAGCGAACAATATACTAGACATTTTTCTATTTCACAATATGAAATTGTAGAATAGTTAGCGGGTTGTGGAACTTCAAACAGATTATTTTGCTGGCCATGGTTATTGTTTGATCATAAATAATGCAATTTTGAATAACGTTATTTGTAGCTGCCTCCTTTCTCCGGTATTTGCAGGGCAGTCATTGAAACAAGGTGATTAATTTTTAAGAAGTTGTGGTGCGAGTACTTTGAATAATATTTAAATGTCATTTTCTTTTAATTTTATGTCATTTTTCCTTTAGTTTAAGGGCATTTTAATGATCATTTTAAGTAGATTTTTAGGTCATCAACATCCGCCCCATAGTTATTATTTATAAATAATACTAAATTATATATTAAAAATGGCAGTTAATGTTGACCCGATATTTCACTTAGGCCTATAATAATTGCGCGAGATAGACCAACTATATATTTTTAACAGAACACCCAAACTCCAGGTTCAGCATACGCCACTGATGCCTGTTAATATAGAAATCCTTTATACGTTAATATCAATGCAAAAAATGAATTTATTATATTGAATTTTTTGCATTTTTCGACATTTTGAACTAATAGGCCATTTTTATATATATATATTTTTTTGGCATTTTTAATACTTTGAGAAATAAATAATTATGCAAGCATGTGCGGCTTACAGCTGTTTCGGTGCTACTTGACACCATCTTCAGAGCCTTCTGTGTCTCGGCATCATCTCAACTTCGCTGCCTGTTGTGTGGGTGCGTTCGTGTGATGAAGAGTTGAGTCAAATTGTGTGTTCTGAAATTGATCTGTGTGTTGAGTATTTGATTAGGGTGTGTTTTAGTGTGTCTGTATATTTCATATTGTTCTAGTGTGTTGAGTTTTTGGTTTTTGGGTTGTATGTGTAGGATTTCCATGTCTGTATTTATGTTATTGTATGTGTGGTTGGCATTATTCAACACATTAACAGTATTTTAAATTTTGTGAATCATTATTATTATTATTATTATTATTATTATTATTAGGTTCGATCCCAGGTGGTGGCAGGATTTTTTCTCGTTGCCAAACTTTCAGAACGGCCCCGAGGTTCACTTAGCCTCCTATAAAATTGAGTACCGGGTCTTTCCCGGGGGTAAAAGACGGTCATGGAAAGCATGGGGCTCTACCTCCGTGCCCCCCCAAGTGCCTTTATGGCATGTTACGGGGATACCTTTACCTTTACCTTTATTATTATTAGGGCTAACAAAAGGGAGCAGTTAAAGCTAGTATAGCTGTGGCAGGTGGAATGCAGTGAATTTCCCCTACAACTTAAGTAAGCATTCACCCCATTCCAACCGCCACAGCTATACTCGGTACCATCACTAGCTGTAATTGCTCCCTTTTCATAGCCGTAATTATTATGTTACGATATATTTAATAATATTATACTATGTTCTAATAGAACTTATTCATGAATATCCCTATAAAATTTTTGAAACGTAATTTTTTTCAGAGCCATTCAATTTTTAACAAACAAGTTAAATTTCATATTGTGTGGGATTCATTTTATTACAAGGTCGGTACTAGGCCGTAGGTCTCTCTATAGACCTAATAAAGATAGCATTATTATAATTCGAACATATCGGTACTGCAGCTCCAAGCACAGGGATAATATTGAAGGAGGGGTAGTACTATGCCTTATGTTGATGTAGATTTTGTTACTCTGAAGCGAAAAATTAGAGAAGGGGAAACGATTATGGATAAAAGAAAAATATTCAAATCTAAATAATATGTCATGTTCAAAGGGGAGATTCAATCCGGTAACCCTCCTCTTGCGTACGCCCCTGTGTGCTACAGTACCACAAAGTATCTTCCAGGTGCAAAGACGTTTTATTGGCCAGGTGGGCTTAATCGAGGAGATTCCATAACAAAGTTCTTTATTGAATGATAAACTTAACCTATGCACATTTGTGCGCGTTCTTTTCTTCATTAAAAAATGCTGTGGCTGCAACCCTGAGAACTCTGTTCTCACGTCGCTACTTTTAAGCCACTCCAGTAGAGTCGACAATGGCATGGCTACGCGCAATTTGAAAAAGTAGCGAGCAGCTGGTAGGGCAGCCGCTATTTTTCAGGTTGCACCTTTATTCACACGTCGCAGTACGAGAGTTGCGGAGTATTTTGCACTGCAGCGCTGCAAAAGTAGTGACGTATGACCATACCATACCTTCTTTCGGCTACTACATAGTGTTTCGTCATGTATTCCTACTAGCCATCTCCTAAGCTCCCTATAGTGGCAGTGACAGAAATGATTTCTCATTATCGATAAGGTAGCAGAAGATGAACCTGATTCGGACTCGGCACGATTTCGTCGTAGCTACCATAGCATAGTGATAAGTTATTATGTTTTATACAGCCTAGTTGCTATTATGCACAGACCAGTTCGAAAGCTTACAAATAGGGACGTGGCTCCAAGTAGCTTTGCAATGGATAAGAGTTTATGGATACATACGTCTTACTTTCGTCACAGAGCCAAAAAGTGAATTCCGGTATAAAGCAGGCCCTAATAATTCAGCTAGACAGCAGGAGTAACTTACGTTTGGTAATGTAGCTTAGAATAGATACGGTAACTAAGGTACATAGCGTTGATTTGGTTAGAGTAGCTTCAGGAAGTACATATTGCTGTTATGTGTGTCATGTTTAAAAAGCCCTCGCTTACAGCAACAGCAATAAACAATTTTATTTTATTATGTACCATCATCATCATCGTTCGCTTATCTTATCCTTTGCAAAGCTCTGTGAAGACTCACACGAAAATAATTTTCAGGCAAATACACCCACAGTCAATTGTATGTCTTTCTCACACTCCTTGAAGACGGAGATCGTGATGATTTCGTTATCTTTTAAGCACATATTCTGTTATTAGTACCAAGAATTCTTCACTATATGCGAAGACTTTAAACGTGGCACAAAATACGCTAAACTCTAGAATATCTTGTATTACAACAAGACCTATTATTGCCATGAGCGCCCGTATAGCTGAATAATTCTCCCTTCAACCAGGCTGATGAAGAGACATCCCCACATCGTACATTCTAATCTAGTCTGATATAATCATGGTTACACTGCATTTAGAACAAGAGTAAAAATTGAAGCTGTGTTCTTACCCTCAGCGAGTTATCAGGAGGTTATAGCATAACAAAAAAAAAATTTTTCTTCTCTCCGGAGAGATAGGCTACATCATTCTAGTTACCCAGATAGGATCTAGTAGTTTCAAACTTACCTTTGGAAAAAATACGTTGTTGCAGTGTATCCGTATAATATATTAATTCAGCGAATTGGTGTAACAGTATTCTAATAATAAATCATTGACGACTCGTTCTAATTATTAGTGGATCATTTCACTTATCTTCAGAATTAAATTAAAGATATAAAATAATACATTTTTCACACTTCTCTTTCTCAAACGAAATATTTAATATACTATCAGTTAATTCACCGCAGCTCTCAGTTACAAACGTTACAAGCTAAAACAGTTCAGAATCTAATTTTGATTGTTAAGATGACAAATGACAATCGTTATCTTGCGCTCCACAGGACACTTTTTTCTTTTTTAATTTATAGATGACATCGCACTTCATCAAGTCGTTCTTTAATTCAACAGGATTTCATCGGAACCTCTCATCCTTCTTTTATATTATTTTAACGATGAACTATTACGGCGCTCACCAGATCATGTAACTTGATCAAATGCATTGTAGATTCGAGTTCTGTAATTGGTTAACTCGCGTCAATTCAAAATAGTGTATTCAAACCATCATCATGGATATGCGCGCTTAATAATCAGTGACGTAGCCAGAAATTTAAGAACGGGGGCTAGGTTTTGGAAACATCACTTAGCAAATTTTCCTGTAATTCACATGCAATATCTTTAAAACACAATAATTTAAAATCAATTTTGACTACCCAAAAGTTGTTATAAAACAAAATCCATTCGTCTTTGTAGAATGATGTGTTGACGAGTGAATCAATAGGCGCCATCCCAAAATAAATATTATTACTTCATATATATTTTTAAATAATTGGTCATTTTAAAACTTGTCAGCAGAATATGAAGGATTTGTTATTCTAAATATTGATCATTGCCGGTAGAAAAAGTCAATCAATATTTTTCTTTCGGTGTCACACTCGCAATGTTTTGCATCTACACGGTTCAACTTTTCTTTCAACTTTACGCATTCAAGGCAATGCATGCAAGATTGATTTAATATTAATATATGGGCCCTATATGTATAATGAAGATGACATTCAAAACGGCGCACCATGTAGACACAACATATTCATGCATCTTAATTGAACGCGCATTTTAATCTTGATTATTTCAATATTCTTCCCAGATTGCATGCGTACGCGATGGAAAAGTGAACCGTGTAGATGCAGCTTATATCATAGACTTACTAAATAATGGCGGGCAGTTTACATAGCCATAGGATGCCATCTAGCAGGCAGTGAACACCATTTGCTTTTATCCAACAATGCCACAATGACAAGCGAAAGAGAGGGAACAGCGTCTTTTTTTTTTCTTATGGTGCCATCTGTTGTTTTCCGCAAACAATTACAATTACACATCCTCTGAAATTCTTTGAGCCGTTCTTTTTAATGGCACCGGTATTAATTTCGTATTACATACGTGGTGTATCTAAAAAGTTCGGTGAATGGTGTCATATCTGAACGGCAACTTGGCGCATGTGCTTGCGCATGCGCATGGTTCTTCAGAGACTTGGGGAGAATCGATACACAGCATGCAATGCATGTGACTGGCAGTGTAAACAGACTGCGACCAATTGAACGTAGTCAGTGTGAGAGGAAGTGTTACAGCGCAATACAGCAACGTGTAAACATCAAGTTCTGCTACAAATTGGGGAAGACTGCAACGGAGACACATGGAATGTCGGTGCAGGTGTACGGGAGGGAAGCCGTGAGCAGAAAATGTGTTTACGAATGGTTTAAACGCTTCCGTGAAGGGAAGGAAACAATTGAGGATGAGCCTCGTTCAGGTCGGCCATCGGCAAGCAGAACCCCAGAAATGATCGAGAAAGTGCGACAAATGCTGGCACAAGATCGGCGACTGACTCTAAGATTGATTGCGGAGGAATTGGACATTAGCAAGGACACGGTGCACACCATCGTCTGCGATGATTTGGGTACCTAAGCAGAAGATCTGCTCCCGATTTGTGCCGCACAAGCTCACAGACGAGCAGAAAGCAAAACGGATGGAAACTTCTGGTGATTTCATTTCCATGTGTGACCAGGAACCATTGCTTCTGAAAACCATCGTCACGGGAGATGAGACCTGGTGCTACCAGATCGATGTCATGGTGTTCACAGACTTCCCCGTGACAAAAAAAAAAAAAAAAAAGTCATCTGCAAAAATTCAAGGTGAAAACACTGTTGATCGCCTTCTTCGACAACAACGGCATCATCCACAAGGAATTTGTTCCTGCAGGTCAAACCGTTTTGATTCCGGATCGAACTGGTAGCACCAGGTCTTATCTCCCGTGTGACGATGGTTTTCAGAAGCAATGGATCCTGGTCACACATGGAAATGAAATCACCAGAAGTTTCCATCCGTTTTGCTTTCTGCTCGTCTGTGAGCTTATGCAGCACAAATCGGGAGCAGATCTTCCGCTTACCTCAATCATCGCGGACGATGGTGTGCACCGTGTCCTTGCTAATGTCCAATTCCTCCGCAATCAATCTTAGAGTCAGTCGCCGATCTTGTGCCAGCATTTGTCGCACTTTCTCTATCATTTCTGGGGTTCTGCTTGTCGATGGCCGACCTGAACGTGGCCCATTCTCAATTGTTTCCTTCCCTTCACGGAAGCGTTTAAACCTTTCGTAAACACATTTTCTGCTCACGGCTTCCCTCCCGTACACCTGCACCAACATTCCATGTGTCTTCGTTGCAGTCTTCCCCAATTTGTAGCAGAACTTGATGTTTACACGTTGCTGCATTGCGCTGTGACACTTCCTCTCACACTGACTACTTTCAACTGGTCGCAGTCTGTTTACACTGCCAGTCACATGCATTGCATGCTGTGTATCAATTCTCCCCAAGTCTCTGAAGAACCATGCGCATGCGCAAGCACATGCGCCAAGTTACCGTTCAGATATGACGCCATTCACCGAACTTTTTAGACACACCACGTATAGTTACAAAATTATAGCAGTTTATAATCACGGAATGTTTCTGTGGACACACTGTATTTTTTAGTTGTTTTTCAAATGGGGAGGGGGTATTTTTTTCTCTTGTACAGAAAGATCCGAAGGCTTACACTGTAGCCTGAGTCTATTGTCCTTACCACTCCTATTCTGTGAATTATTTGGTAGCCGAACGGTCACGCTCCTGTACAAGTACAGCACGCAGCTCCATGAATTTCACCCAGGCTACGGTATGGATAATATGTGAATTAATGAAGGCGAAATGAGTCCGAGGTCCAACACCGAAAGTTACTCAGCAATTCTGCTTCAATTGATTGAGGAAAACCCCTGGAAAAAACCCAATCAGGTAACTTGTCTTAACCAGGAATTGAACTCGGGCCTGCTCGTTTCACGATCAGCCTTGCTAACCGTACCCCATAGCAGTGGGCCGCGGGATATTTTTAGGCGAAAGCGAGTAATTTTGAAAAAAAAAAATCGCGGATATTTTATTAAATAAAGTTGGCGAACCTGTTGATGATTGATACGGGACGGGAAGACTCCTACTTACTCCTAGACACTATTTAATAGGCATTAGATAAGCTTCTTCTTGTCCAAAAAATTGTACCGTAGATAGTTACGACAAAATATGAATGGTTATTTAGTAGTATGATTCATGTGAATAAAGCTATTTGTAATGACTTACATGTATTGTTACTCCTCTCACCTGTTTGTTAAGCCGGTGCCCTGAATGTGAAGGTAGTTCCAACCTTTGAATCGTTGTAGCAATACTCGCAATAGAAAAATAACCGTCAATAGTTATCATTGATTATAAAGCAATACTAATTGCAAGTTGTGCATAAAACGCCATAAAGTCGTATTGTGGCGTTATTTATTGCAGAATCGCAATAATCATTTCAGGTAAAATTGTAATCTTTCAGAGATATTTCTTTTCGTGAATATAATACACAGACACACAGATGTCAGCACTACTCATTTGATGGGAGAATTGGAACGGTGTCGCCAACATAGGTTATTTAAAGCTAGATTTAGCCCTAGATAATATATGGTATGATCTAGGATCGCATGAATCCTTTAAAGTTGGAAGAAAAATTGAACCGTGTAGATGCAACTTTATAGGTGGTATACTTCTTTTAATGTATAAATCAGAGCGTACAAACTATATTACGGTTCCATAAGAGGAACTATTTATTTTATTGGGCTATTTTACGACGCTGTATCAACATCTAGCTTATTTAGCGTCTGAATGAGCCGAAAGTAATAATGCTGGTGAAATGAGTCCGGGCCCAACACCGTAAGTTACCCAGCATTTGCTCGTATTGGGTTGAGGGAAAACCCCGGAAAAAACCTCAACCAGGTAACTTCCCCAACCGGGATTCGAACCCGGGCCACCTGGTTTCGCGGCCAGACGCACTCACCGATACTCCACAGGGGTGGACAAGCGAAACTATCCTTTCATAGGGTGTGTATTTACACCAAAGTAACAATTTCTCTCATAACAGCAGATTTTTTTTTATGAAAATTTGAGCAGGAGTTACAGGTAGCATATATCTTTTGTATATAAACTCTGTTTACATCTGTATACTACCTCTAATTCTTGTACAAATTTTCATAAAAATATATTATATAAAAGAGAAATGGTTAATTTTGTTTAAATACAGCATTATAAAGGGCAGTTCCTCTTTACGGACTCTGTGTAACTTCAGAGTCCGTGGATATCCAGAGTACCGCAATCGTTTGAGCCGGCAAATGCCGACAAATCCGCCATTGTTAGTCCAGCGCGCGCTATGCAGTATACAGTTGTATAGGGAAAGAAAGTAATTTAAATGCGAAAACATGCAGTTCTGCTGTGTTCAGAACTGTTCACAGAGAACTGAAAAAAACGCACATTTGTTTTCTCTGTGACAAGGTGAAAGAAATAAGGAAAAAGGAAACCAGTGACTATAAATATAAAAAGGAACGATCCGCTGCCTAAGCGAGCATACATTGTGAGATTAATGAATGACTGTATTTTGATATTTATTTTTTCAAAGTTTGGGCCCCAAAATATTTTTATAAAACTAATCTAGAATTTAAGTTGTTTCAGCAACGATATTTCTACATAAAACAAATTAAAATCATGTACCAATTAGGATCAGTGTCAAATTTTTACCATCTTCTCCCTTTCAAATCAAGCATTTCTGAATTTTATCCTATTTGCTATTTGCAAGAATGACATAATATATTTGTGAAGTTTTGAATTCATTCTTGAGACAAGAGTGTACTGTTTGGCTCGATTGGAAAATACAAAGACCGTAGAAACTACAAACCCTATTAAGGTTAGACTGATGTGAACTTTCAATTTTCTAAACTACTCCAGGTAGATCTATGAAATTTTGTACTTTTAATTTGTAATTTTAAATTGTGTAAATTTAGGTTTTCAAAAATTCATACTATTTTGTCCAGAGTTTTTGTCTACATACGTGTCAGACCTTCAGAAATGAAACTTACTATACAATTTTCCTCTTTATTTTACTAAAAAATAATTAAAAATATTTAATGCACTAAAAGTGTAAAAACAGAAAAAATTCAACTCGAGCGTAAAAAAATTAATATTAAAAAATACTTCTTCTGACTGATATGCATATATACATATAATCAGGCAGTACATCTCACTTGACGATATAATTATGTCAGAGGAAGGACAATTGTTTGTAAGCATCTGAAGTCTGAAGCGGAATATGTAGCTAATCGGCGAAGTATGCATTGAAGGGGGAAAGAAACTTACTACCCTAACCAATTATCTCCTGGCCTAGTTGTCTCATGAGTGATGCCTTGTTGGTGGCACTTATGAGGTTCAAACCTGTCTTCGGACAGTTGACTAAACAATAACAAAAAAAAAAAAGTGTTAGGTATAATACTGATAGTAAGGTTTGTTAAGAACATATTCAAAAACCTCTACAAAAAATCATGCATGTAGTACAGAATCTGTAGAAAGAGTAGCATTTTTAGCAATGCAAAATTTACAGAAAATTAAAGTGGAGAAAATTGACTTCAAAAGTTTGGGATAATAATAATGGACCAGGTCTCTGTCTTTTTTATTTTCAAGGCATTTTTAAACATATAGAACTAGCATATTAAATACAGAACTTATCCTTATATACACTACCACGCTGTGCACATCTAACCTACACTATTAAATAAAGATGACTAAAAATTATGTAATCTTATGAAAACACTATAATAGATAAATATGATTTACAAATCACTTTGGACTGTAGACACTAGTATAACACTAACAATAAAACTGTTAGAAACTTCCAAATATTTCTTGTATCACGAACAAAAACCAAGTATGGAAGACACGTTGTTATGGCTACTAGCAACAAGTGGAATTTTCCTTTAGACAAGAGTTGTGCTATCCTTTGTAACTGAATATCTTTTAAAGGAAAGTAGCCTTTGAAGTAGGTCTAACACCTGTTGGATTCTATGAAGAAATATTTCGAGAAGTCGAGAAGCTACACTGGCTCAATCGGAAATCTAATATAATAAATAGTCCACACCTGTAGAGTAACGGTTAGCCCGTCTAGCCGCGAAACCAGGTGGCCCGGGTTCGATTCCCGGTCGGGGCAAGTTACCTGGTTGAGGTTTTTTCCGGGATTTTCCCTCAACCCAATATGAGCAAATGCTGGGTAACTTTCGGTGCTGGACCCCGGACTCATTTCACCGGCATTATCACCTTCATATCATTCAGACGCTAAATAACCTAGATGTTGATACAGCGTCGTAAAATAACCCAATAAAATATATATATAATAAATAATGTATGAAATATAGCGTAATTTCCAAAATGGTCGCAGAATTCAGAGTGGAGGTCGTGGACGGAGAATTTAAATTAACAGTCAGAGCCCGCATCCTTTTAAAAATGTGACCCTAAACAGCTGATAGACCGGTCGTGTTGCCATGAAAATTGGCAAAGGGCATCTTTAGATCATAAATGAATTTTTAAAGATAAAAACAAAGAAACTATTTTTTTAACCAAAAATGACAAAATCTCACATCATTGTATCCTTGGGGACATTATACTGAAATTACTAACTTCCATATTTTTAAAGCTAAACTCACAAAATGTTTATCACTAGCATATCTGGTTGATAACACATGTACAAAATTTCGTCTCTCTCTCTGATAAGTGGTTTGCATTTTATTAATAACTTAATTATATAGTGTATTGCTTAGTGCAAAAAGTCCCTTGCGTTACAATTTACATTATTTTTCATTGATATTCACTTATAAGATTCTTTATATACATTGGAACAAACATTACTATTGGAATTTTCTGCACAGAGAATGGGTAAATTACTAGGAATTTTTATGATTATTAATTTTTTTTATTTTTTATAATAAAAAAGTATAGTAATTTACTTATTAATTTTACAGCAAAACCTTATAATAAGCTTTGATTCCATGTATGTAAGAGGCCATATAAGTGAAAATCACTTAAGAATAATGTCAATTGTAGTGCAAGCGACTTTTTATATAAAGCGATTCGATATTTCAATAAAATAATTAATAAAATGCAAACCACGTATCACAGTTGGATGCAATTTTGTACACTTGTCACTATTAAGCAGATATACCAGTGATCAAAATTTGGTGAATCTAGCTTCGTAAGTATGGTAGTTATTGATTTCACTGTTGTGAACTCTTAAAACTAATGAACTTCGAGAAATTTCAGTATAGTGTCGCCTTATATGCGGAAGTCGGAGAGTTTGCACGAGGAATGCAGTTGGAAATGTTTAGATTTATTGTTATTTTATTTGCAACATTGTTGTTTTCATTTGTTACTTGCAAGTTATTAAGTTCATGCTGCTGTAATACTATACTGTGACGTTTATGAAGGAATGTATTGAACACTTAAATATATATTTATGCTGTAATAATTATTAAATAAAGTTTTTATACATTAGTATGTTAGCAACTCAAAAGCATAAACCTCAGATATTATGTATAACTGAACATCACATGAAGCAACAGGAAATACTACAACTGTCTTTACATGGATATGTATTAGGTTCCCATTTCTGTAGACATGTCTTCCAAAAAGGGGGTGCCTGTATTTTTATCAGAGAGGATCTATTATTTAGTAAAATTGATATATCTGATTTTTGCCTTGAACAAGATATTGAAATCTGTGGAATACAAATTGGTTATGAGATATCAAATTTAATTATCTTATGTGTTTATAGGGCGCCAATGGGAGATTATAAGAAATTTACAACTAACTTAGATTCATTATTGAAAAGACTTTATAAACCACATACCGAATTTGTAATCTGTGGTGACATAAACATAGATTATCTATCAGAAAGCTCACGTAAAAGAAAATTAAACTCACTTCTTGAAACTTATAATCTTAGTCACACAGTAAGTTTTCCAACCAGAACACAAGCTGGAAGTAGTACTGCCATTGATAATATATTTATAGATAAAAGTAGATTGAATTCCTATTCAACAGTACCATTAGTCAATGGCCTGTCTGATCACGATGCACAAATTCTAAGTGTTTTCAATATGAGTGAAAAATTCCAAAGTGTTAATCTAAAAATAAAAAAAAGGATTATAAATGCTGAATCTCTTCATCATTTAAATACATGTCTACAAAATGAATCTTGGGAAAATGTATATAGTACCGATACCATTGATATTAATACTAAATTTAATGCATTTTTCACTACATTTACGAATTATTTCAATGAATGTTTTCCAGTCAAGGTGGTGAAAAAATGTAAAAGTAAAAACACGTGGATAACTCAGGGAATTAAAATATCATGTGCTAGAAAAAGGAATCTATATTTAATGAGTAGGAATAGTGATGATCCTTATGTTCTTAATTACTACAAGAATTACTGTAAAACTTTGACAAAAGTTATAAAAGATGCAAAGAAAATGTATCTGAATGAAAAAATACAAAATTCAGATAATAAGATTAAAACTATTTGGGATATTATTAAAAATGAAACTAATCGATATTCAAAGAGTGAAAATATTACTTGCATTAAAATCAATGATAGTAAAATAGATAACCCAAAATCAATTGCAAATCATTTTAACGACTTCTATATAAATATTATTCAGAACTTAAACATTCAAGATTGTGCAGAAGATGCTGCACTTGGTTACCTAACTGATGCATTTAACACTGAGTTTTTAGGTCTCAAATTTATTCCCACTACCGCAGCAGAAATCATGCATGTGATAAAACAACTAAAAACAAAATATTCCTCTGGATATGATGAAATTCCAAGTAAAGTTCTGAAAGCTTGTTCTGAAATATTATCCCCTCCGTTAAGCTATCTATGCAATTTGTCAATGCAATGTGGTATTTTTCCAGAAAGACTCAAATATTCAATAGTAAAACCAATATACAAAAAGGGAGATAAATGTACTATTGCTAATTACAGACCCATATCATTATTAACAACATTTTCAAAAGTGTTTGAGAAAGTTATGTATAATAGATTATATCATTACCTGGAGTCCAACAATATATTAGTTTTAGAACAGTTTGGATTTAGAAAACAAAAATCGACAGAGAATGCTGCTTTTAGTTTGGTGGATGAAATACTAAATTCATTAAATTCGAAACTACATGTAGGTGGGATTTTTTGTGACTTGGCTAAAGCATTTGATTGTGTAGACCATAGTATATTAGTAAAAAAATTGAAGTTTTATGGCATTAAAGATGAGATGTTGGGTTGGTTTACATCGTACTTATCAAATAGAAAACAAAAAGTAGAAATAAATGTACCAAATAGTCATAAAGTTACTTATTCAGAATTTAGAAATATTAAACATGGTGTTCCGCAGGGGTCAATTTTAGGTCCATTGTTGTTTCTAGTTTATATTAATGATTTAGCCTTGACCATAAACAATTCATCCCATGTAATTTTATTTGCAGATGATACAAGTGTAATTATTTCAAGTAAACAATACGATCATTTTATAAACACTTCTAATACAGTGCTGAATCTAATGAATGAATGGTTCCATGCAAATAAACTAGCACTTAATATTGATAAAACCAGTGCAGTCAAATTTAGTACACACAATAGTGCTCAGGTTTCCTACAGTATTCGATTAAATGGAACTCATCTCAAAGAATCTATAAGCACAAAGTTTCTTGGTTTAGAATTGGATAATCACTTGAACTGGAAAACGCATATAGAATGTATTACTCGTAAATTGAGCTCTGCCTGTTATGCATTAAGATCCTTATCTACTATTGGTGATATAAACTTACTTAAAATGTCATACTTTGCATATTTTCACTCTGTAATGAAATATTGATTAATACTCTGGGGTAACTCGTCTGAAGCTAAACACGTTTTTGTTTTACAAAAGAAAGCTATAAGAATAATGGCCGGTGTGCATAAAAGGACCTCATGTAAAAATATTTTCCGAAACTTAGAAATCTTGACTTTACCTTGTGAATACATTCTTTCCCTAATGATGCTGTATATTAAGAACCAAGATAAATTCAGTACTAATGAAGACATTCATCATTTTAATACAAGACATAAATCAGATCTTCATCTACCCTCTGTTAGTCTAAGCTGTTTTAAAAAAGGAGTTCGCTATTCATGTATAACAGTCTTCAATGCACTGCCTAATTATCTTAAAGATTTGAAGAACAACGAGAAAAGGTTCAGAAAAGAATTAACCAAATTTCTACATACTCATACCTTCTACACAATTGATGAATTGTTTATGCTTGTGAATTGAATTATTCTACTTAAATGACATGTACAATTTTATATAGCTCAACTAAAATATGTTTTTATATTGACTTAATCTGTTTACTATGTATTGTATTTTTTGTTTAGCATAACTGATGAATTGTATGTACTGTAAATTGAATAGTATACTGTATAGGTCAACTGATGAATTGTTTAAGCTTATAAATTGAATTAATCTACTTCATATGAATTGTATAGCTTAACGAAAATAAGTTTGTAAATTGAACTAATTTGATTGTATATGTTTGTATAGTTTGGCTGATGAATTGTATATGTTCTTAAATGATTACTAGTCAGTGTAGCTCTACTGATGAATTGTATACAGACCTACTGTAAATTGAATGGTAATATGTATAGCTCAACTGATGAATTGTTTATGATTATAAATTGAATTAATTTACTTGATATTAATTGCACAAATTTGTATAGCTTAATGAAAGTATGCTACTTTGTATTGTATATATTTGTATAGATTTGGCCGATGAATTGTATATGCTTTAAATTGAATAGTAATCTATATAGCTCTACTGATAAATTGTTTGTGTTTGTAATTTGAAGTAGTTTGCATGATATGTATTATCAATTTCTGTATATCACAACTGGTTGAATTGTTTATGCCTTAAATTTAATTAAATTGTTTTGTATTATAATATAGCTCAACTTATGAATGATCGTTTGCGTTTGTAAATTTAATAATCTGATTGGCTATGTATTGTATACTTTTAGTAGAGCCATCGATGTTGGTCAGTCGACAGACTCGCTGGGCTGCTGATCCGGAGCTGCGTTCGGGCTTGGGTTGGACCCCCCTTTGGACTTTGGTTTCTTCGGAGGTTTTCCCCAGCCGTGGGACTGAAGCCGGATGGTCTATGGCGAGTCCTTGACATCAACCCCTTTGATTTGATTACCCCCTTTGATTTGATTACCTGGTTGGGTTTTTCCGAGGTTTCCCCCACCGAAAAGGCAAATGCCGGGTAATATTTTGGCGAATCCTCGGACCTCATCTCATCTCACTACATCTCGCCAAAATGTAAAAAAATTTTAAAAAATTTAAAAAATTGTACAAAATTGTAAAAATTGTAGAAAATTACTAAATTGTAAAAGTATAAAAATTTGTAAAAATTGTAATTGTAATATTGTAAAATGTTGATATGTTCCACATCTTAAAGCTTCATTGCTCATGTAAGATCTATGGAATAAAATAAATGAATGAATGAATGAATGACTGACAATAATGTTCTAAAATGTAAGAAGATCCTTTAGAAGTTTTTGCCCTTTAAATTAAAAATATCTGAGTTTTACTTTAAATATGCCTATCCCACGCTTGTTGAAAAGGAGTAACAATGGCGGCCGCCTCGGTGATTGCGCTACTCTGGTATATCCACGGACTCTGTGTAGCTTGAAATAAGCCTCCCATCTAGTGGAATGTCTAGATATCGCGTTGACAACCCTGTGCAGGAATGAGCGGGAGAAGTTTTGATAATGTTGAGTTGTGTCGTTTGTGGATTGCATTACTCTCGACGAAGAATAATTTACAAAATTACCTGTATTACTTTGCAGAATACAATAATGGCAGACACATGTGGATGCTAAAAATAATATTTCATTCATTACTATGTCTCAACAAGGTGCTGCCTTGCAAACGTATAATCAAGAACTAGTAAAAGGTGAGCATAGAATAACAGAGGTTAGGGATAGTTTTGTGTTTATATTCTTTGAGGACCTTGTGATCTAAACATATTTTACTCATAAAAAGGTTAGAATTAGGAAATTTACTAACTTGATTATCTTGTCTTCTCTGTTACGCAACGTAGAATGTAGTGAAAGAAAGCTATAGGCCTATCGCTTTCATTTTCCATACAACAATTTTGGTCAATTTTCGTGTTAGTTGAATCACAGATAATCAAATAGTGATAATATTAAATAAAATATCGAGTAATTCAGAAGAGTTAATGTTTAATGTCTTTATGTTTTGTAGCAATTGAAGACATGAAACGAAGACGCAGTGAATTGCAGCAGCTGATAGACCAGCAAGAGGAGGAGAAAACTGTCTTACAAAGAGAAATTGAAGCTATGTCATATCGACTGGCACAGATTAATGGCAGTCTGTCTAAGAAGATTGCAGCTCGAACTGAATATGACCGCACCATTTCAGAGACTGAAGCCGCTTACTCAAAGGTACAGGTAATTAAAATACAGTGAAATTTTATTATAGACCTTGAATATAACACTGAATAACAAATTTTAGCGTTTTCCCTTGCCCCAAAATGAAAGCAGATAACTTTCACTAATTCATGTGCCATGAATCCGAATTTAAAATCCGAAATACGCCATCATCATTATCAAGGAATGTCAGATTAAATTATTTTTTCAAAGTCCTGACCCCACTTTTTTTTTTCTTCGCACTTCTACAAAGGAAATTTTGCGACAATAAGTATTCTAAATGGTCAATTTTAATTGAAAAGGATGGACAGATCACAAAAATCGTGTCACAGAAATTTAGTTATTCAAATTAATTATGTACAGTTGCTTGAATATAATTTTAAAAAAATTATCATTATACTCATAATTTTAAAACTGATAGGCCTACGACATCATAGCTATAAATTGTCACAAAGTGTGACATGAAACCTAAACCTTATTATTACATAAATATACTGTTAAATACACTGTATTACTCTTTGTAAATATTAAATCACAATGAGTTGTATTTACTATAATTTTTAAACTGGAATAATAAATGCAATGACAAATCATATAAGACAACAAACTGTTTTTAAATATTTTATTTCATTTTATTAATTTTTTTATTTTGTTTTAAGATGTGAACGTAACAGGCCAACCAATTACAATGTTAACTTAAAACTAAGATATTATATTAATGGGGATAATACATCAGAGTACAAATTGGTAAGCATGGTGTCCCTCAAGGTTTCATTTTGGGTTATATTGTTTTATATATTTCAACGATTTACCCGCCAATGTTAAAAATGAACACATAATGCCTTACCTTTTTGCAGATCTTGCACTAGAAATTAGTTGTAATGTCACAGAAATAAAAACAGAATTGAATCTCCCTAAATCTAAAGAAAACATTTTAAGCAGAGAAAACCCTCTAACCTTCGAACCAATTAACATTCAACTAGATTTAGAACAATCATATGTAATCTCCATCTTACATCAATCCATAAGCAGTGCTGACTAGATCAGACGCTATGGACAGTACTCTATAACAGAGTCGCCATTATGAAAGGATAATTCCAAGCCTTTGGCATGAGACGAACTCGATAGCTCAGTGGTAGAGCGCCTGACCGGAGAACAGGAAGTTGCAGATTCGATTCCCGCTCGAGGTTGTGGAATTTTTCTTTCATACCATGGCATGATTGTGACTATAATAGCATTTAAAATCCATAGAACAATCAGTTACAAAATCTGAAACTTCCAAACCTGTACTAAAAGCGCTAGTGTTAGAAGCTGTGAACAATAGATACCCACCAGAAGAATGGTTACATATCTACACAGATGGATCTACTATCGATAACAACTCAGGGTCAGGAATTACGTGTGCGTTATTCTCATTTTATCAACCAGCAGGACATCATACAACAAATTTTGATGCGGAAACAATGGCTATTCATATCTCACTCCAACACCTACTATACAGAATAGATAAATTTCAAAATGCTGTCATTCTCTCTGATTCTAAAGCAGCATTATATGCAATAAATTCATATAAAATTATGTCAATCCAAATTAAAGAATGTTACAAAATGATCCAACAATTTCAAAAACTACAGAAAAGAATTCAATTGCAATGGATACCTGCACATTGCGGAATTGCTGGAAATGAAACTGCTGACTTTCTTGCCAAAAAAGGATCCAATTTAATTCAGAATACAAATACAAGCCTACCTTTTACATCCATCAAAAGACCAATTAAAAATAAATATCAAATCAAGCAAAACCAAGCACTATGTACCAAAGCCAAAGATAAAAAATGGAGCATTTTAATAAAAAAAACCAGAAATTATTCCAGATATCCCACGTAAATCTGCAGTAGCAAAATTCAGACTGCTTACAGAACACGATTATTTGGCCAAACACTTGAATAAAATAGGAATTTACACAAATCCAAATTGCCCTCTATGCAACAAAGAAGAAGAAATGACTGAAGATCATCTACAAACCTGTGAAGTTCTACCTGATGGATCCACCACAGAGAAATATTGGAGAGCAAGAACGCTAATGGCTTCATTGCCAAAGCCCGGCATTAAATAACAACAACAACAACACGTCAGTGATATTATTTCTGTTAATAATCTTTATTTATTTATTCATGATTGGTGCAGTGCAAATTCTCTTTCACTTAATAAGTTACAGTATTGATAAAACTGTAGACATGAAAATTACATTAAATTATAATGAAAATTTATCTACAAATTCAGAATGAATCTAATCTTGATTGGAATGCTCATGTTAATCATATTGCTCAAAAAATTATTAAAAGTTTATTTATTATTAGACTATTAAAAGATAGTGTAAATCGTGGTACTTCAATCACTGTATATTATGGATGTATTCATAGTTTCTTGAGCTATGTAACATTGTTTTGGAGTAGTTATGCTTATTCCAAGAAGCTTTTTCTATTACATAAGAGAGCTCTTAGAATTATATGTTGTTGTTGTTGTTGTTGTTTTCTAATGCCAGGCGTTTGACAATAAAGTCATTTGACCTCTTGCACTCCAATATTTTTCAAAGATATTATCATGATTAGCCACTGAAGCACAGATTTTGAGGTGTTCCGAATCCATTTCTTGGTTTGAGTTGCACAATGGGCAGTTAGGGGACTGATATATTCCAATTCTATGCAGGTGTTTGGCCAAACAATCATGGCCTGTTGCCAATCTAAATGCAGCTACAGACGATTTTCGTGGTAAATCGGGAATTAACTGTGGATTTTGATGCAGAGAGTTCCATTTTTTCCCTTGGGATTGAGTTATCATATTTTGTTTGTTGAAGTCTAAGTATGTAGATTTAATAAATTTCTTCACAGAGTAATACGTAGATTTAGTAACAGGTCTGTAAGTAGCAGTGCTGAAGCTTGCCATAAAGAGCATTGTAAACCATTTTTTATTAAATCAGGTATTCTTACCTCGCCTTCTATTTATGTCATGGCTTGTCTTTTATATGTCAGGAAAAATATTGATAATTTTAAAAAGTCTCATGACATTCATGATCATTTTACTTGTGGCAATTTTAATATATATCTGGATAAATTTAAATATTCTCTTTCGCAGAGCAGTTTTGGATATATGTCTACAAACTTATTTAATAGTCTCCATGTTAGTATTTAGAACTTACCTATGCTGACATTCAAAGAGAAGGTAAAATCTAAACTTAAATTGAACCCTCTTTATAACAGGAATGAATTTTATGTGATGTTTTATATTTTTATATTTTAAATTATGATGGTGCCATATTATGCTGTAATATCATTTGGTGAATTAAACCAATACCATTCATTTTATCTATATAGGATGTAATGCCTTGTAAAGTATTGTTTAATATCAGCTTTTTGTTTCATAGATCTTAGAGAGCTCTCAAGTTTTGCTGAACATGGTAAGAAGAGAAGCAACTTGTTTGGAGCAGTCGATGGCCAAGAAAATAAACGATGATTCCCATATTTCAAGTAAGTTTGTTTTATTAATGCAACTCATATTGTGATTACTACAATTTAGTGAAAATGCCTACCCTTTTCATGAACATTGGCAATGAAGTCTTGTGATATTGATGTCTGTGTATATGAGGGTAAACGACATTTCATACAAGTTGAGAGGATGCGAAGGCATTTCTTTCCCCTTCTACTTGCCCTGAGTCCGTGAGTAACAGAGCGGTAGCTGTTACCTCTTATACCTGCACCCCCTTAGCTGTACACACAAGAAAATTAAATATTAAATAAAGTACATAAGTGAATATAAAATACAATGACACAGATGTTTGACAATTACATGTTTCAGTATATTTTAGTGTCGTTCTTACAATATTTTCAACTAACAATTAATTAAATTAAGGAATGTTAGTTTGTATTATGAAGTCAGGGGGGAGTGACACAGTACAGATTGTCTCTCTGTGTATGCTAGAGTAGCAACTAGCGGTGAAGAAAACATTTATCTTCTGCTGTCGGTAGATCTTTAATGTGCCAGTTGATATAAACAACAATAAAATGAAATACAAACGCTTAGTATAGGCTTTCGAAATATACATCAATATTCATTAAGTATGAGGTCTTGCCCACCTCATTGAATATTATATGTCTACTATGAAGTAGCCAATGTGTATTATTACTATTTAA
Organism: Periplaneta americana; assembly: GCF_040183065.1. Classification (NCBI taxonomy): domain Eukaryota; kingdom Metazoa; phylum Arthropoda; class Insecta; order Blattodea; family Blattidae; genus Periplaneta; species Periplaneta americana. Next base: position 163,323,168 of record NC_091128.1, read on the forward strand.
TACGAGAAAAATTCGTACCGGCACCGGGAATCGAACCCAGAACCTCTCAGCTCTGCGCGCTGGATCGCGTCCCGGCATAGCTCAGTTGGAAAGAGCTGAGCGCTCTTTCCAACTGAGCTATGCCGGGACACGATCCACGGCGTTGGCCGAACCCCTCTCGTAATGCTTTTTACGGCCTTACTACCTGCATTTAAGACGATACACGTCATATATATGCAGGAGCGAATATTTATATATGACTTTGAGGTCCTGGGTTCGATTCCCGGTGCCGGTACGAATTTTTCTCGTATTAAATGGTAATAATACACATTGGCTACTTCATAGTAGACGTGTAATATTCAATGAGGTGAGCGAGACCTCATACTTAATGCATATTGATGTATTAACTGTTAACAGTTGTTACAAACTGTTGTTGAATATGGCCACAAAGTCATTTAAATATGCGCTCCTGCATATATGACGTGTATCGTCTTAAATGCAGATAGTAAGGCCGTAAAAACATTATGAGAGGGGTTCGGCGGGCGGGCGATTCCCGGTGCCGGTACGAATTTTTCTCGTATTAAATGATAATTTCGAAATATAGATTACTGGTAAACATTTTCAATAATAAGAATTTTCATTATGTTCAAAGTCAATTAGTCGAACATCAGTAAGATGTATAGTAGCATCTTCCCCTTCACGGATAGTAAAGAGTGTGAGTAGAGGGGAGAGCCTATCAACCAAACTGAAATAGGGATTAGTGTGGAGCACTTGTCCCAAGGAAAGTAAGCAGTAGAAAGTGTAATGGAACTGTTCGGCATAGAGAAGCGTATACGAATCTGTCTATACATCAGTGTATGACCGCTTGCTGCTCATTAACAGATTTTGTTAGGTAGAGGCTGGAGTGGAACACAGTGTTATAATAAGACAGGTATTAATTCTGATCTAATATATCTAATCTGTTTCATAATAGGGAGAACTCTGGGTAAAGTTGAAGAGAGACAAGAGTGTGATTGTCAGCAGGAAGAGGACACATGATAGTGGTAAGTCAGTTATTAGTATAATATTGGTCTTTCGTCTTTGTTTATTAAATAATTAATTTTTAATTAAGTCCTAAATTCACTTCAGAAAAGCTGAAACTACATTGAGTCCCAGTGAACATTCCCAGTGTATCTATTGGCTGATCAGCAGCAGGTCCCCCTGCTACCAACACTGCTTGCATCTGCGTATTCAGGGTGCTTTGCCAGATTAAAACTTAGATACAATGAAATATTAATATTCAGTACTCACCTTCGACATCAGACGTCACCAACTCATTGCACCACGGTGCACGGCTTACTCGTCCGACACACTGTTCCAACGTCTTGTGCAAACAAAGGGACAGTGGTGTGCTCATCTCAAGTGCACAGTTGATAAATACTGAAATGGGATGGGTTACGTCGAGTCATTGCGGCCGCTGAATCAGATGTCGAAGGCGCATTGGATGGTTGGTTAGTGCAGAGGAAACAGTGATGACAAGTATCAAGTTTATAATAACTTTTTATGTTATCCTTCACGCATCAAACCTTTTTGTGTACGTGCCAAGACAGAAATAACGTGGGAAAGTGAGATAGAGATCGCTACGTGAAAACTGCATGGTTAGTGAATCCCTGTCCATAAAAATTAGCTGTGCTAGTCTGTCTGCAGTAAAGACACGCAGTGAGTCAGCTAATAAGTGCAATTTATTGCGTTATGTTTTGTAACGGTTACATATTCAGTACATGAACATATACGCATTTTAAAAAGTATATATGGAAATGGGAATCGTGTGGCCGAACAAGGGAAACTTTAGATGTAAATTTCCTGGGCACTCAGTTCCGTGCAGAAAAACAATACTATATTTAGTGAATGTATTTAATGAAACAGGTTCTGTGAATGTTGTGATTTAAATTAAGTATCACACAAGATGAACAACACTTCCAGCAGCTACTGTGTGGAGGGTGATTACCGAATGTTATATTAATAACATGATACGTAAGTTTTAATTCAGCAAAGCACTGAGAGTTTGTGAATGTAGGCAGCAGTTATAGCAAGGGGTCCTGCCATTGGTCTGCGGATGGAAACACCAGGAATGTTTGCTTAAAGGACGTACTGTACTTAAAGGAAAGCTACACCATAATTAGTCTTTATAAAAATTTTACGGACCGTAGTCATTTTTGTGAGGTATCAGCTGGTTGGTACTCCTGGGGCCTGTTTCTCAAAAATACTAGTTTAGTAGTTCACCAGTCACTAGTTACCAGAGTATATTTCACCAGCTCTAGTAGATTCTGTTTCTCAAACTATTTTACCAGTCTAGTAACTTGTGGCAATTTTGCACTAGTCACATGATCTGTTTTACTAGTCAGTTGATTGAGTTCATTTGTTTATAGTCATTTGTAGGTATTGTTATTTGAGGTTAAAAAGCTAAGTTGGTTGTTTTGGTTTTGAGTTCTCTTTTCGGTTGAAATTCCATCAACTGAAAGCAAATTAACTATACTCAATATGATTAATGAATCTAAGGATATATTATTCGGTGCTTTTTAAGCATATTAACAAAAAATCATAAAATAAACGAAGGGACAAAAAAATGTTGTAATGTGTGAGGATAGGGAACTGATACCTCAGAACAAAGATTATGCATACATTAGGGACACTTACTGGCCCAACAACAAGAAAGCAGCTTCGATAAATACGAATTCAAGTTCACGGTACATTTTATGTAGGTAGTGGGTCTATTGCCGACATGAGTGCCACTTATGACTTGATGAAAAATTCGCTAATTTTTTTTAGCTTTAATTTTGATACATTCTTAAATTATTGTCGTTTTATATTTAATTTGAAGGCTAAAGTTGACAAAGTCACAAGAACTGGCAGTGGAGGAGGAAAGCCAGCAAAAATTACTGCAGTTGATGGATTGGTATTAGATTATTAGGAAAGAATTCTGCAAGTTTTGCTGGTCTAGGGCAGAAAGGCCAGATGTCATTGGAAAATAATCAACATCCCGATTTGTAGAACAATTTGTATTTGAAGCATTGCTGATAATGTATGACTTCTATTTATTTGTCTTGTTATGGCAGGTCCCAATACATTTAACAACACTTCAAGCTTTTCAGGACTTTACCTAAACCGTTCATTATATTTAAAGAATGCTCCCTTAAAAGAATAATAATTGTTCTTTCTCGATATAGTTTTAGCTCTTCAAACAACAACTTCTTCATCACTTCAATCGGAATCACTAAACCACATATAAAAAAATAACTACAATATTTTGTTTCAATTATCTGAGAAAGGTGGTCACTGGTAACTGATAATATAGAAATCACCAGTCTTTAGAGTCTTGTAGGAATATTCCTGTTGAATACTAGTATAATCAAGTAGATTAGCATTTTGAGAAACAGAATCACTTATGAACTGGTAAAGTCGACCAATATTACTAGTCTGTGAACTGGTAACTACTACTTTACCCTTGTAGTTTCTAGAAACACAAACTTGTAAAATAAACTAATATTACTACTGTACAGACTAGTATTACTTGTCCATGAGATTTGAGAAACAGGCCCCTGGATTATCATACAAATTGATGAAAAATGAATCATTGCATTTTTTTTAATGTCAATATAGAATTTTCACAGAAATACAGTTTTCACCGTCCCTGACATTGAGAAAGCGATTTTTGGTATGTTGACTGTCTTTTCTGTCTACAAGTAAATTCATTTTGAGATGATGCATATGAAATGTAATAATTTTTACAACATAATGTTGGCTACATATTAAAAAAAAAAATTCCCAAATTGGCTCTAACCATTTTCTTCTTAAATATCTTTCTTACACAACGTATTTACACGAAACAGTATGGAGCGTATATTTCAGAGAAGATAATTGTCTGCAGAAATATACTTCTTAAAATACTTGCTGTTTAAACTTGAAGAAACTTCTACATGGTTCAAATTTAATTTTTGTTTATTCTACAGGTTCAGCTACTGTAAAATTTAGATCTGTCATTGGACATGGTTGCCTTGCACATATATACACACAGTGCTTTTTTTCTGGAAAAAAGTTTACCGGAACTCTATCACTCGATCACATTATACAGCAAAAACATAGGTTTAAAAGTATTAGGCCTACATACCTTATATTACAATAAGTTCCAAACGGAGCTCATCGATTTTAAGCATAACGGAAATTTTGCGAGTTCGAGCTATAGTTTCAGGATCAATAACGGAAGATGGCAGCACTAGATTGCATGAGTTGCTTTTGCACCAACGATAATAATGGGAAAATATAAACTCTTGGACTCAGCAGTGGCGACAATTTTAATTTTCAATTTCCCTTATAAAATATATCTCGTTGGAATTTGTAATGGCAAAAAGTTTACCGGAACGCGTTCCGGACCATTCTAGTTGAAAAAAAAGCGCTGTGTGTCTATATATATATATATATATATATATATATAAGAAATATGTAATGAATCAGAAAAATGGATGCAACACGTGCCAGTGCTCAAGAAACTAGTAGTCAGTAAGAATACTGTAAATAAATATTGAGTCGCAATTGTTAAGATACAGGATACTAATTTCTTCATTTTGTTACTTTGAAATAGGTGCTCACAACATAATGTGGTCCACAAGTAAACAGCAGGCTTCATTAACCAGATCAGGACATCCAGTGCAAGATGAAAAAGATGCTCAACATCGTCCATTTCTTTTGGACACTAACTGTGAAACTAATGAACATCCACAGAGGACTGTTCGTGCATGACGCAGCTGTTACCTCTGTCAGATGAGGAATCAATATGGCATAAGTTTGCAAATTGAAAAGTAGAGCTTTAGACTTCTTTCCTTCTTATCAGGCAGCCTTTACCTGTAAATTTCGTGTGTATTTAGCAATTGTAAAATCTCATAGAAGGTAGCAATTTTGTTATCTCTCTGATTAGGTCCAATCTGAAATTCGGAATTGGTTTTGACAAGATTACTAACGTTTAAGAAGCCTCGTGATGTGTGAAACTTTTTTTTTAATTGGTTATTTTACGATGCTTTATCAACTGATATGGTATGTAGTGTCTGAATGAGGTGAATGTAATAATTCCAGCTAAATAAGCCCAGTGTCCAATGCCGAAAGTTACCCAGCATTTGCTATTAAAGGATTGAGGGAAAACCTCGGGGAAAAAACTCAACCAGGTAACTTGTCTCAACTAAAATTTGAACCTGGGCCCACTTGTTTCACAGTCAAGTGTGCTGTTACTCCACAGCGGTGCACTCTGGTGTGTGAAGTGCCTGAAGACGTTTCTTGACTATAAAAAGAACTGCATATTGATAGTGAAAATACTGAGATAAAGTAACATATTTTTATGAAAATATGGATCTTAAACAGTTTTTTAAATCTCCTGATAGCACTCTTTTTACAAAACACCATTGATATAATTGTTTTATTTTTACCATCAGTGGCGTACAGTAGCGTGATGTGAAGGGAAGCAGTACCTGTATGTATGCCATTGTTCGACTGGGCTTCAATGTCTGTTGCCTACATACAGTGTTTCCATGGAATTTCTTCCCTGAAAACATCACCGCGTGCCGCTATTTACCGTGTATCCATCTTCTCTGATTTACATTGTGTTTAAAAATGTGTATAAAAAAAGCTAAATTTATAGTTCTATTGGCAGGCACGTAGCCAGGTTTATATGCAAAGAGGGAGGGCTACAGGGTTAAAGATTCGCGCACTATAAATGTAAATAAAACATCTTCAGTGTTCTATATACACTTACATAAATTAACTTTTCAACTTCTTCACTGTGTTAACTTCGAGGAAATTACCTGGCTGGTTTAGAAGTGTTGCACATCTGCTTCTGTGACAATCTCCACTGGTCGACAGACTCGATGTTCGATATTTGCCTTCCTTCTGAGAACTTTTGCATCCAATTTAAGTTGTGTTAACTCTCGCTAGTGGTTTTATAGTTTATTTTATCCATCTTAGTATTTATTTTATTATTGTAAATACTTTTGTTTTATCATTTATTATTATTATTACTATTATTTCTATCATCAGCATTATTATTTGAACCCTGTAAAATTTAAGTACACTACTGGACTGTACCCAAGCACGAGCATATGCTTATTTCGGGCATCTATTCATATGTATTGAATTCAAATGTAAATTGTAAATAAACTTGAAATTGTAGACAGCTTGATGTCATAGGCAATACTTAACATATACGAGCAGCATTTTTTCATGAATATCCTTTGTGTCAGTTCCCCCCCCCCCCCCAGAAAAATCGCACAACAGAGCACTGCTTGACAATGTTGATAGCTTTAGGCTCTTTAATAAAAAAAAGTAGCTCACTACTTCAGTCTGTAACTTACTAACTGGCCTGTGTATTTAAACTTTTATTGTTGTCTACCAAGATGGGTTTTTGTATCGTTTTCTGGGTTATTCTGTCAGTTAATGACCAGTGCTGTCGGGCTTGGTGGCGCAGTCTGTAGAGTGCTGGCCTTCTGTGCCCGAGATTGCGGGTTCGATCCCGGCCCAGGTCAATGGCATTTAAGTGTGCTTAAATGCGACAGACTCATGTCAGTAGATTTACTGGCATGTAAAGGAACTCCTGTGAGACAGAATTCTGACACTGGTGACACTGATATAACCTCGGCAGTTGTGAGCGTCGTTAAATAAAACATAACTAAAAAATTTAAATGACCAGTGTTATATTGACAAATCTTAGTAAGACAAAGAGAAACTTTTGTTAAATTGTGTACTTTGTGACCTGGTAGGGAGTGTGAGATAGGGCCTTAACTCTACCAGTATAAATAAATAATAAAACTAATGGAAAGTAGGTACTGTAATTAATAAATATGTAATGTACAACTGGGAAAATTATAAAATGGAAAAATTCCATTGAAAACAGGATGTATGGTCACCCCACTATACATGTAGATGTGTACAGTAGAGCCAGAGTTATATGTTAGTATGTCAATATGCAGAATTGAAGAGGTTAATTCCAAAGTGTCCCAAGTCATTTTTTTTAAGAGTTTAACTTGTTTTGTTCACGTTTTAATTGATCCTTTTCAAAACCACATATAACTAAGTTTATTTTACGGACTCTCCTAAGATCCATTTGAAAAATATATGCAGGCACTAGGAACATCAAATTTGTTTTATCAGTTTTTGTCGTGTTCTCATAACTTGTCATTTTGACTTAGGCCAGTTTGGAATAATTCGCTTCTTCAATTACACTTAATTACATAAAAATTAATTCTGAATTGTACATAATTCGTTTTTCTAAATAGTAATTTTTTGAAATCAAGTTTGAATTGTACCTGTTTTTGTTCACTTTGATATGTAATAAAGTTTCATTTTAACTTCACATAATTTGTCTTATGACTTGGAATGCATTTTAATAATTTCCCACAATCTTTACAGTCGGCTGCACGATACAGGGAACATATAAGCCTTGTGACAATGAAGATCGCTTACATCAGTGATCTTCAAGGTTTGTTCACTTTATATGTAATAAAGTTTCATTTTAGGTTAGCTTAGGTTACGGAAGTCTTTAAGGAGTCTTAAAGGCCCCCTGCACGTCAGGCTTATAAGTTTCATTTTAACTTCACATGATTTTTCTTAAGACTTTGAATGCATTTTAATAATTCTCCACAATCTTTACGGTCGGCTGCACGATACAGGGAACATATAAGCCTTGTGACAATGAAGATCGCTTACATCAGTGATCTTCAAGGTTTGTTCACTTTGATATGTAATAAAGTTTCATTTTAGGTTAGCTTAGGTTACGGAAGTCTTTAAGGAGTCTTAAAGGCCCCCTGCACGTCAGGCTTATAAGTTTCATTTTAACTTCACATGATTTTTCTTAAGACTTTGAATGCATTTTAATAATTCTCCACAATCTTTACGGTCGGCTGCACGATACAGGGAACATATAAGCCTTGTGACAATGAAGATCGCTTACATCAGTGATCTTCACGGTTTGTTCACTTTGATATGTAATAAAGTTTCATTTTAGGTTAGCTTAGGTTACGGAAGTCCTTAAGGAGTCTTAAAGGCCCCCTGCACGTCAGGCTTATAAGTTTCATTTTAACTTCACATGATTTTTCTTAAGACTTTGAATGCATTTTAATAATTCCCCACAATCTTTACAGTCAGCTGCAGGATACAGGGAACATGTAAGCCTTGTGACAATGAAGATCGCTTACATCAGTGATCTTCAAGGTTTGTTCACTTTGATATGTAATAAAGTTTCATTTTAGGTTAGCTTAGGTTATGGAAGTCCTTAAGGAGTCTTAAAGGCCCCCTGCACGTCAGGCTTATAAGTTTCATTTTAACTTCACATGATTTTTCTTAAGAATATGAATGCATTTTAATAATTCCCCACAATCTTTACAGTCAGCTGCAGGATACAGGAACATGTAAGCCTTGTGACAGAGACTCAAGGTTATGGGACTCGACTGATAAGATGGCAAACTTACAGCCCAGGTGAATACAGAGCTGGCATGCATCTTTATTTGCTAGCTTATCTTTTTTCTCGTGGGACATGTTCCAATCTGTTGCAGGTTACTTAGTGGCTGTCTAGCAATCATGTTGATAAAAGGAAAAGCTACTTTGCTAGGAAACAAAATGAGATTCATAAAAGAGGTTGAGGAAAATTCCTACAAAACAAAAACTTATATTGTAAGAGGTTAGGATATTTTAAAGTCTAAGTTCATGATTGAAGAAAAACTTTCATAGTAAATATATGTAGTGCATTTATATTAAACATTAAAATTGTAGTCACTTTCTATTGATTAAAACACATTGACTACAGTAGAGCATCAATTATCCGAATATCGATCAACCGAACCATCAGTTAACCGAAAGCGTTCCAATCGGCAAATTCAATTTGGGCGCATGTCATGTAGAAGTTCTGCTAGCGCTGTTTGTGAGATTTAGCGGGAGGGGGGGATTTTCCTAAACTGTAAGCCTACTTTATTGGCTTTCGAACTTATCAAACTAGGCTAGTCAGTTCTTTGTGTTATTTGTAAGACGTGTGATACAAAATATACGTACAGTTTTGTGTTTTTAATACCAGTGTTTCTGCTCCTATGACACCGGTACAATTTGTTTTCGTAAATGATTGGTTATTCGAAATACCAGTTATCCATACACTCCCGTTCCCAATTGTTTCGGATAATCGATGCTCTACTGTAGTTGAAAGAACCCTTAAATGCTTCCAGCTCTCTGTGTTCTGTTGAACTGATTCCTAGTCACTGAAAAATTATCTTATATTCAAACCTGAGTTCTGAGTTGCGTGTAATTGACGATATTTTCTCGAATAAGCCACACACCCTACTTTTGGGGGGGGGGGGGAAGGTCAAAATGAAACTTTCAATAATAAATGTATTCACGACAAATTAAAAATAGACATAAATACAATTCAGTTAGCAATAAATAAATATTCTATTTCTGAAACAGGTTGTATTTCAAACCCATCGTATGAGCACTCATTGCAACATCAATAACATAACATGTGTCATGATTTCATATTCCTCCACATTTTTGGTAATTTTTAAGGTTTTCCCTATAAGTAAAGGATCACAATCTCATACCTTTAGTAGTAATACCCGCACGGGAGCATAATGGTATGTGCTACCACTTTAGGAGTTGAGCTGGAGGAAAACAGGGCAATGTTGTCAACTTCATTTCGAATAAGCCGTGCACCTGTACTTGTGTATTTCGGAAAAAAAAGTGTGCCGGGATATTCGAGAAAATACGGTAAATAATTTCCTTCAGTTACATACAACCCAGGTTTCACAGAATATACAAGGTACACAAATTGGAAATGGTTATAAACTGAGCTGAGATCAGTTGCAAAGGGTTAATGACTTCTCAAGTGCTGAACCCTGGACATCAATCATATTCTAGTGTCGTGATGTTTGTGGTTATGGTAGTGGTGAAGAAGCAACTCTTCTTTTTTTAATTCTTTTAATTTATAATATATTTTACAGCATAAATTATGCATATTCAAACATCTGTTCCTAACCTTCCTTCAGCATTGACAAATACTTAAACATGTACAATTTAAGTTAGTGAAATGTATGTGAAGATGAAAGTTCATGTAAAAGTGTGAAATTTTCCTTCACTTGCAAATGGAGCACATTAATACTGTACAAAAAAAACTCAAACTGAAGTCTTCAACACATTGGAATTAGGCGTTTCCGGCACTTCTTTGTTCGTTCCACACCTTAAGCAGTTCATTTGGATCATCGTAACCGTGTGATGCCACCACATGACGATAACTGAAAATATTGTACTCCTTCTTGTAGTAGTGAAACTGGGTGCAGTGGAAAGGCTCAATATTCGCTTTCTTAGCTACTATACCGAGAAATATATCATCAAAACGGAAATGTTTTGTGTACATGCTAGTGTAGTACATGTCGAACAAGGCTTCCCTGGACAGAACGTACGCCCCGGCAGTGACGTAGGGTGGCCACATGTGATAGGGGTACTCCGCTAGGCTGACATGCCACTTGCTGCTCCTGTGACGATGCGGTGCCGAGACGAACACATAACCGGAGAAAAGCCTTGCATCATCTGGTAGTTCAAAGTCTAGAAACTGCTGTAGTTTCCTCTCACCACTGCTGTTTGAAGGAGCGATTTTCACGGAGATGATTTCTTGTGAATACTGCACCCTCTTCATACGTTTAAGTGCAATTACTGGCGTTTCCAAATACTCTGGATACTGTGTTGGGTTTCTAATGAAGCGAAGAGCATTTTTAGTTGATACATACATGTCGTCATCACTAAACATGTAAAATTTAGAATTAGGACAGAATGTCACAGCCCACTTGAAGCCCATCACAGTTTTTATTGTGTTGTTGAAGTATGAGTCGATAAAACCGGCTTGAATAATGTCGCCGTACTTCTGTTGTTCCTTTTCTACATCTGCTTGCAGGTCAATGTTTTCTGGGTCAATTCCAAGAAGAAACACTGTCCTTATGGGAACGTCAGAAAACCTTTTTTCAAATCCCCAAGAATTTCTTATCGCTATTCTTCTGTCAAAATGTTTAACAGCTGATTTCACAATATAGACCAGCCTTAACTTCCCTGAATGATCAGTCTCTCGGCACTTCTTGTCACAGCTAGAGATGAATGTGTAGTTGTAGGTGTTGATAGGTGCTACGTCTGGTACTTCCATGTTCCGAAGTTGCAGGACATATTTCTGGATGTCACCTTCCAGTGGATAATTGAAACTTGTGTAAAAATCTACTTCAAAAATGTGGGTGAAAGCTCCAAAATATTGCAATGTGGTAATTAGTAAAACACTTGCTATGGCATACTTAATCTTAAGGCGGGATAAAAACTTGACACCCATTTTGTTCAGCACGTTTCGCCACCTGAAACAAATTATTCTTTTTTTAGAGATTTAAAACATTCATGATGTTCAACTTGGTGCAGAATTTGTGGGTTTTTTGCATCATGTCATAAATGAAAATTTTTTTTGATCTAATGATTAGTGATGGGCAAAGTTGCTTTCCTCCCAGAACAGTTCCGACAGTTCCGGTTTCGAAAAAATACTATGTTCCATATAACAGTTGCAAACTAGTAATGTGAAAAGATATCATGAACAACTTCCACACTAATTTATAAAATATAGTTATTATAGGCCTACATAGTAATGGCTAATGAGTGTTTTCCTTGCACAAATGTTCACTTTTGTGCATGACATAGGCTCAGGAAAAAAAAAAATTAATATGGCTTGTTTTTTAATATTGTAAGCTGTACATATACCTTTAATTCCTACCCTGCTCTTATTATTTTACTAAATTAGAAAAATCTAATGAATAGAATAATTTCGAGGGAAAAATTGTTCCAGGGCCGGGCATCGAACCCGGGACCTTTGGTTGAACGTACCAATGCTCTCCCAACTGAGCTACCCGGGAACTCTACAAGACACCGATCCAATTTTTCCCTCTATATCCACAGACCTCAAAGTGGGCTGACAACCGTCAAGCAACCAACATTGAGTGCACATTAACTCTGTGTGACTTAAATTGTGGCTTTCTGTTAATGAACAGTGACGTGTATTATGCAAATCAAGCTTTCAGGTTCGATACCCGGCCCCGGAACAATTTTTCCCTCGAAATTATTCAAATCAACTTTACAGGGAGTTATACCTGAAAGCTTGATTTGCATAATACACGTCACTGTTCGTTAACAGAAAACCACAATTTAAGTCACACAGAGTTAGTGTGCACTCAATGTTGGTTGCTTGACGGTTGTCAGCCCACTTTGAGGTCTGTGGATATAGAGGGAAAAATTGGATCGTGTCTGGTAGAGTTCCCGGGTAGCTCAGTTGGGAGAGCGTTGGTACATTCAACCAAAGGTTCCGGGTTCGATGCCCGGCCCCGGAACAATTTTTCCCTCGAAATTATTCAAATCAACTTTACAGGGAGTTATACCTGAAAGCTTGATTTGCATCTAATGAATAGTTCAGGAACATTTGGGTTAATATTGCAACTGAATAGCGAATTGGAGAAGGTGAAATAAAGTGGTAAATGATTAAATATGAACATTATAGTTAATTAAATATTTACTGCAACCTTACGAGTTATGGCCGCTTTCCCAATTATTTATATTAAAATATGTGTCACTTCAAGAATTTTAATATCCATGCTTCTCTCTCCATAACCAAGTCATAGTTCCAAGTTCCAGTGAAGTTCGAAGTACGGCACAAAGAACAATGAGAACAGTATAACTGTCTAAAGCTACATCTACACGGTTCAATTTTCCATGTGTGTACGCATGTCATCTGGGAAAAATATTTAAAGAATCAAGTTTAAAATGTGCATTCAATTGCGATACATGAAGATTTTGTGTCCACATGGTGCATTGTTTTGAATGTCACCTTCACTATGTATATATATTTATTAATATGAATATCAAACTTGCATGCATTGCTTGAATGCGTAAAGTTGAAAGAAAAGTTGAACTATGTAGATTCACCTTAGCCGGAGCTGTCATTGATTCAACGGAACGAGTTCCCACTATTGTCTCGGAGTCAGAACATGACTTGCTTGCACAATGCAGTACTGCAGGCACGCAACAGCAGGACAAGTGAGCAACTCTGAGTCGGAATCGGAAAAGTAGGTTCCGAGATACTGTTCATTTTTGCAACAGTTCCGAGACTGGAACAGTTCCAAAATAACTGTTGTGTTATTTTTTACCCACCTCTACTAATGATCGTCTATCAGATAAGTTTTCTTTTGTGACATTTGGACTTGTGCAGGCAGGAAATGGATTCAAATGTTAGGGAAAATTGTCACTTTTAAATAACTGAGCTTTCACTTTGTCTTCCACATATTTTGCATACCACTCTGTGCTAAAATGTGACCAACAAACTATCGCATTACAAGTTTTGCACTCAATGGGTCCCTAATGCTTGTGGGTGACCACAAAGGGCCTCAGCATTCACTTTCTTTGAGTGATAACTAGAAGGCGGATGTTGATGGCCTAAAAATGGCTGAAAAATGACCAATAACATGCCTTAAATCTATATAAAAATGCTTTAAAAGTTAAAAAAAAAAAGCTTCACATACAGATGTGGCTGATTTCTTTGCAGAGGAAGCTGAAAAACTCTTCCTTGATATGGTACATATCTGGACTCAAACGGTGACTACATGGAAAAAGTTTACTTACGTATATACTTAAAAATATGATGTAGACTATATTTAAAATTTTGATTTTTCATCTTTCATTTAGTTTCCATCAAATAATTTTCGACAAAAGCCCCATTTCAGATTAATCATCGCTCGAATGTTCAGTGCAGTTGCACAGTTGCTTAGATGTGACAGCTGGTAACTGTTTCTCAGAATTGCCTATCTGTGACCTGTGAAACTGCAGTTTGCTTTCTCACCACAAGTGATAAGAACTGTCACCACTAAAAAATTGTTGGTGTAACTAACATACATAAACATTTATGTGTCATTTAGGAGTGCCTTGTAAGTTATCATAATGTTATTCAGGAAGCAATTATAATTTCATAAACATCAGCTGCCTCAGTGTACTAGCACAGTCTAGTATATACAGTCACGAAGCTTGAGTTTTGAGGGTACTAGGAACAATAGACTGCCAGTACTATTTTGCATTGTCTGTAATGAGGCGATAGTAGCGATTCTGGTGGTCAGCAACTATCTATGGATGCATATTTACTACGTATTGAGCTTCGTGACTGTATATACTAGGCTGTGCTAGTAGAGTAAAATTTTTGGAACCTCTCTGTAATTACAACCTCTTGTCAATGTTATAGTATTGAGATTCTTTTGTTTCATTGTTGTGATAAACTTAAATCTATACTAATAATAAATCTGTAGCCGAAATTTTTCTGGTAATTTTCGATTTTCCAAAAATAATTGGTCCTAACATATATAATTAACCACCCTGAAACCGAAAATCGCATTTTTGAAATGTTTGTTTGTATGTCTGTCAGTATGTTTGTTACCTTTTCACGCGATAATGGCTGAATCGATTTATATGAAAATTGTAATATAAATTAAGTTTGTTGTAACTTAGATTTTAGGCTATATGGCATTCAAAATACATTATTTAAAAGGGAGGTTATAAGGGGGCCTGAATTAAATAAATCGAAATATCTCGCTTATTATTGATTTTTGTGAAAAATGTTACATAACAAACGTTTCTTCAAAATTGATTTCCGATAAGTTTTATTCTTTACAAAATTTTGATAGGACTGATAATTAATGAGATAAATGAGTTTTAAAATTAAAATAACGCCAGCTAAGACGGTGCAATGAATTAAGAACAAATGACTTCGTCTATAAGGAGCCTTGGACATCAACAATCGAAAGCTATTAAACACAGCCTACAGAGAATGTTTCTGTGTTTGTATGAAGTAATATCAGAAGCTAAATTAACCGATTTGTATAATTAATTATTATTTCACCATTGGAAAGTGTAGTTTCTCTGGATGGACATAATGCTATAATGTTATTACAGTAACGTCTGAGTAAATCGAGGACAGGTAAGATTAAAATAGCTTCTTATGGACAGAAAATTTGATAGGCTATTTTGTACATTCGTTTTCTGTATTTCTGAAAATAATGTTTATGAACATATTCACTTTTATCTCAGAGAATTAACGAACAACGAGAGTGTATTGATTTAGTAAGCAGTAATAGTACGTTAGCTTAGCAATCTATTATTTTATAATTCAAATTTTAACTATGCTCAATTGAATCGTGTTAAAATACATAAAATATATATGCAATAAATGCAATGCAAAAAAAATTGGGTAATGAGCAAAGCAGATTATCTTGTGCTGTTGTAAAGGTTGTTCCCTGGATCAAACGTCCTATTTTAATTATGTAATTACTTTATATTTATTTCTAACGGGTGCAGGGGAGCGCACGGGCACGGCTAGTATATATGATATGAGAGTACAGTTCTGTTTAATTTAATAAAGCCTAGAAGTCAGGCTAATCATTCTCTTTTTATAGCACTCAGTCTTCGTTTTCAATCATAAATATGTCTCTAGGGAGACATTGTT
Organism: Periplaneta americana; assembly: GCF_040183065.1. Lineage (NCBI taxonomy): Eukaryota > Metazoa > Arthropoda > Insecta > Blattodea > Blattidae > Periplaneta > Periplaneta americana. Next base: position 163,338,706 of record NC_091128.1, read on the forward strand.
TCTCAACGGCCAGGGCTGAGCACAAGACAGTGTTCCGCGATAATTGTGTCATTTGTGATGGACAACTTGAGGATGAATCCCATTGTGTACTGTAATTCTTCAGCAGACAGCATAATTTTATATCAGTGAGTATTGCATATTGTTTATATTAATTGAAACATAATTAAATATTTTTTCTTTTTTTTTTTCACATATTTTCCCGATTTCTAGCACATGAAAATAAATATTTTCCCGATTTCTAGCACATGAAAATAAATATTTTCCCGATTTTTAGCACCTATAATCAACTTTATAATCAACCATAAATTTTAGATATATAGACCAGAAGATTAAATTGGGAAGGACATGTTATACATATGGAGGATGACTCCAGCAGCGCAAAACGAATACATGTGAATACCTTTAACAACACAAGGCCACAATGAATAACGATCTGCAATAATTTATTGGTCTTAAAAATTAAATGTATTTAGATTCTTCTTGGCTGCTGTCAAGTTAGCAACAGTATCTGAGACCTTATGTGTATAAAAAAAAGATGGTATGTAACTTATCTTTCAAGGGATGCCCTCTTTATAATGTTATTTAATAGGTCTATGTACATATTCGTTAATACTGTTAATATTTAGAAAGTTTATTTTCAACATTAGTAATCGTAAATAATGAGATTGCAACCCAAATGGGTGAACTATTAACTTTCTTTAACATTTCGTTTTATAGTAGGCCTATAATTTTAGTTAATAACTGAACTTTGCTATTAAGTCCATTATTTTGGCTCTCTTCGACTTCTAGAGACAAAAGAATGCTGGGAAGTGGTGTAGGCCTACTCGTATCCAAGTTTGTGTCGCCTTTCGCAATAGTTGGCATGAGCAAAATTAGTGACGAGACGCTGAAATGTATGCATGACAATATCTGCGTTCATATATAATGTGTAAACACAATAGTTCACCAAGTACAAAAAAAGTACAAAATACAGTTCTAACCTATGCCAGGAGATTAATTATAATTAGTATGATTAGCCTACAGCACGGATGTTAATTAAACCAGGCCATATGATGACGAACGTACCTGTATGACTGACGAATGTTGTCATACTTGTTCCCCATTCTGTAACAATAGATGGTGTACGTTATTCTTGTTAATGACAGCGGAAGAGTTTAGCAAATGGAAGCGTAAGCGCAACTGTCAACTACCGGTATCTACCAAAAAGTTGAAATGATTAGCAAATTTACATGATCACATTTCCAAATTATCATCCTATTGCGCGCGGTATTTTATATATTATTAAACATAAGTTCCTATATGAATTCCTTTTTCTTGTCTTACGACAAATTGGGAAGTTTTTCGAAGTTCTCTTTGTTGTTTATTTTGGAAAACTCTCCGGTAGGCTATATGATATTTTCTCTTCGAGGTAGAAACGAAAGCAAACTATGGATAAATTTCCAGCTACTCTAAATTGATCAAAACACATTCGCAGGTTCATTAGTATCTTTACCACTCAGAATATGCGAAATTATGTTATGTAATACCAAAAACTCGTCTGATAACCCAACGTACTAAAATACTTACACTTTCTGTAAGTTGTGATTAAAGAATGAGTATCTTCCAGAAGACGAAAGAAAAAATATTTTTCTTTTTCATTATCTCTCAATGTAGTGACATTTTATCATTGTATTTTAGTAAGCTATCACAACATAATTTGATAAATAATTATTTGATAGATAAGTTTTGTATACAGGGCGCAGCCATCTTGTTTGTAAACTTGCCACTACTCAGTCATGCTAGTATTTGTTGTAATGATATGATATTTACTTATCATATTCTCAAAGACACAACAAATTGCATCTTTTAAATATTATTGTTTTATAATGAAGGTACTTATTTGACAGTTTTATGACATTTATACAGTTCAACGACCTTGGGGTGTTATGATTGAGATCCGGCCATGTTTGTTGGGAGCAAAGTGGGTTGAAAAAGGTATAATTGTAATATATTATTTGAATTTCGGTGATAATCAGCCACGGATTGATTACAAGGAAAGCTTACATTGAAATGGAAGGAAGCGAGAGAGGTAGGTGCAACTTTTATCTTACCAATCTACTTAGCAGAGACAAATTTTTGACAACATTGAGGGCAATGGCAGTGTCAGGGTCGTAGACAGACCTAGTTCAGTGACCGCGTTTCTTTTAATTTTGGGGGAGTTTTGCCTCAGAAGTAGCGTTGAATTTTGTAGTTATAGAGTATCCTATAAGTTTTAAATATTCATATTTATACCTTATTTGTTGTCGAGATATTCAAACATGATTTATTTATAGTCTGTGTGTACTTCAATACTGTTGTGGTGGTTTGGCACATGAATATTCTAGACTAGGTGAAGTAGGTGCTGGAAATTGATAAACATGTAGTACTGTCATAAATCACAACATTCGTAAAAGAGGTGGCATTCTCGTTCAATATTTCTTAATGCCATGTGTTAACCACTGTTTGTAACAGCAGAGTGGTTCTGTTGTAATATACCTAATGCACCTAGTTCTTGAACTGAATCATAGGTGTCGCTACAATGCAAGGCACGATGTCTTATGTCAGTGCATTTGGTCCGTATTTTTTTGTGCTCTGTTTCGGAATGTACCATGTATATAAAATAAACTTGTGGTACATATTATTGCGATGCCTTATTGTTGAATATGTATGCTTCTCCGAAAACCTTCAATGAAATTATTTTGACCGAAGTGACTGGGTATCAATTCCTCGCAGATCCTATGAGATTTATAAGGCAGATTTTTAATTTTACCCACGGTACCCTGGATTCCTTTGTCGTTAATATATAGAACAATACATTCCCCATTGGAGGATGGTCATTTTACTTAAGGCCATAGTTCCAGTAATGTAACCAGTATGGGTATAATATTGCTTACTAGTGCTATGTTCACTTACACCAAGTGCGAAATTGCATATTTTGTTATAAGTCATATTCTACTGTATGTGGGCAAGTGTTTGAAGATGGGGAAAATCTGAAAGACTGGTGCATCCAACAAGCAAACATTTTCATAGGGACAGATATAAAGGTTAATTTTTTTCTTCCACCATGTTAATAATGTCGAAACAAGTGCTTATACAAATTCTGGCCACTCGAACACAATTCCGAGGACCGTCAAGAAAGTAAGTTTCCTCCATGGGACCGTTTACAGAAAGAAAATACAATTTCATGGAAATATTTATTGAAAGATACAGCAATTGAGCAATTTTTTAACATATCCTCCACCAGAATTAGACATTATTTTGTCATACCGTGGGATCAACCGAGAGATGCAGACAGCTGTCACACACTGGTTCCGATCCCAGGCGGCAGATTTCTACGACACAGGATATAAAAGTTGATCCCATATTTTTTTTTTCGGAAATATGACAGTGTATCGATGTTGAAGTAGTATGCTCACCGTTAGCTGAATGGCTATTTTTGTACACTGAAGACTGGAGTTCATATTCCTACTAGTCCAGTTGTGGGGCAGTTACTTCTAGTACAGTCATGTATAAGTAAAATGAAATAGAACATACAGTTACTATGAGTTTCAGGCTTTTGACGAATCCTTGTTACAGAGTTGTTCATTTCTTTTCTTTGAAAATCATACCTCACCGTCTCTAGAATTAATACAAATTGAAAAAATTCTTGGAAGAGAAAAACTTAATTTTCTTTAAGGAGCAGGACCTGTGAAAACACCTTTTGGTTTTGTGTCTATAAAATGGTTTAAGGGAGCATTCTGAGCGTATGGCTGTTGCGCAAAAGCGAAGAAATTTTGCAATTACTTTTCAACTTTTGAATCTGTCACTTTACAATTTTCACAGAATACATACAATATTTGTAGGTATGTTTTGCTTTTTAGATTATCTTTCTACCTCATGTAATTGATTTTATAAAAAGTTTTAAACCTGAAAGATAGTATTTTTTTAAGTTGGTTATTTAACGACGCTGTATCAACTACTAGGTTATTTAGCGTCGATGATATTGATGATAACGAGATGGTATTTGGCGAGATGAGGCCGAGGATTCGCCATAGATTACCTGGAATTCACCTTACGTTTGGGGAAAACCTCGGAAAAAACCCAACCAGGTAATCAGCCCAAGCGGGGATCGAACCCGCGCCCGAACGCAACTTCAGACCGGCAGGCAAGTGCCTTAACCGACTGAGCCACGCCAGTGGCTAAGATAGTAATTAAATTTAAGTTAAAAACAAGCGTCTTTTAGGAACAATTTTCTCAGGAACTACTGGGGTTAGGAGGCTGGAATTTTACATACTCCTATTTCATATGATAATGAAGGAACATGGCCACTTTCACACAGTTTTCATAATTATTATGAATTTTACATCCATGAAAGTTTGAAAAAATTAAATTTTTAAATATTTTTTTTTCAGAATGGAAAATAATTTTTTTTTTCTACTCGACGAATATTCATAATGTTATGAAAATGACAGAAAATATAGTCAGCTGCATTGGAAATATGCTTGAAGTTTTAGGAACCTGTACCGCAAAGAGTTTCCGAGAAAAATGTTCCTTAAATAACCTACCTTTGTTTTTATTGTTAAATTTAATTAATGCTTTCCGGGTTTAAAATTCTTTTATAAAATCAAGTAAGTATATGAGGTAGAAAGATAAGCTAAAAGCCAAAATATACCTGGAAATATTGGGTGTCTGCTATAAAAACTGTAAATTGATAGATTGAAAAGTTGAAAAGTAATAGCAAAATTTCTTCACTCATACACAACGGCCATACGTTCAGACTACCCAGGACGACTCTTCATAAATTTGACACAGAAATCATCATATTTTTGTTCACATAATTGACAAAAATGTTTAATTAATTAATTAATTAAAATTAATTAGAGGAGCCTTTAGAGCCAACCTCAACATGATATTCTGCATGTGATATTCCATTATTTAACAGTGGTCTGTATAGCAAGTTTGCTGGTCGACCAATATTAAACATAAAAAAAAAAAAGAAAAAAAAGTTCCCTTAAATGGATAAAAATTATGAGAAGTCTTGAAAATTAAGATTAAAATGTTACTTTGAGAATTTTTGGACAGATTAGGAGTGATAAATCTAAAAAAAATTTATGAATTAAGGTATTACAGTTACAGAACGAGTTAACTCCATCTTTCTTTGACACTAATGCATGTTGTAGAGCTCAAATGAGAGCTTAAGAAGCGTGCAACCAATCTAATGCGGAAATTTTCGGAAGACTTAATTGAGAGCTCTTTAAAATTATTATTAGATATCACTTTAATACCGATATTTAACGTAAAAAATTGAAACATTTGTGTGACATAAGGAATTCTGAATTGAAATTGTCCATTAAGTTATGTTACAAATATGAAATTTCAAGCGAATATCTGAAGTACTGCGAGAGTTACTGTATTTTAAAAGTTGAAAAAATGTGGGAACAATACATAAAGAAGTGTGCGTCATGTATTGTTTATATTTACACTTCCCGGTGACATTCAAACAGTTTCTAAAGAAGTCTGTTGTTGTTAGACAGAGCTAACGCAACATTTGGAATACAGAAGATAGTTGGTTCTCATTAAAAAAAGTTGATTCTAATATTTTGAAAATTACTTCATGTAAAAAAAAAAATACATTAGGCCTACGTGTATCAGATGTCCCCTTCGATGTAATTTAACTTGTAACTATCGGTTTGTGTACAGCATATCTGAAATATTTCACTCGCTATCGAAGGTGAAAGAATTAAGTGGGCCACTCTGTATTTTGCCGTATCATACGTAGCGAAATGTTTCATAAGTTCTTTAATGCTCTGGAATGAATCAAATTTCTTTTTGTTAGGTGCTGTCGACCAGGTTTCGAGTAGAAGTATCGTTGTTTTTGAGTTTACAACGATTTGTATTTTCTGATGGGATTAAGTACCGGTACCACAGTCTAGTATATACAGTCACGAAGCTTGAGTTGTTGAGGGTACCACTGTTCTCCAACCAGGAGATTAACCGTGAAAGGAATGTGCTTACTATTGCGTCATCTATTGGAGCGAAGTAGATATATAATTTTATCGTTATAACGTCAGTTTAAAAACCATTCGCTCTCCTGCATTTCTTATTTCCTGTATGGAGAGATTAAAAGACCAGGAGATTAACAGTGATCTAATTTTGTAGTATAAACATGTGTGTATCAATGTTATTGTTTGTGCTGTGACAGCGAGCCAATAAAGATACGAGTACCCACGTGTGTGACCTTATGACATCTTATGACATCAACATTCATTCACAGCATTACTTCCCTTCGTCTCATCCGGCAGAGACTTTCACGTGGTTGGAGCACAGTAGGAACAAAAGACTGTGCCGGTACTATTTCGCATCGTCTGTAATGAGGCGATAGTAGCGATCGTAGTGGTTAGCAACTATCTATGGCTGCATATTTACTACGTATTGAGCTTCGTGATGGTATATACAGGGACATCATTTTATTTTTACTAACATTTTTAATATTAATCTGGCTATACCTTTCTATTAACGATTGAAACAGGAAACACCGTTTGCTACCCCTTCCACGACTGGAGTTCGATGCTACTGGCGTAAAATACAAATCACTTTACTAGGTATAGGAGGGAAGAAAATTAGTTCATCCAATTATGTAAACTAGGAAATATCACAATTTTGAGTTTGATAATTTTCACTAGGCTTTTGTTTAATCAAAATACAGTACTGTATTACCACTTAGTGTTTTTACTCACCAACTGAGCTATCCATTCGGACGTATTAATTATGCAATGTATATTGTACTTTACAGCTCATTAGCGTACAATATAGAGAATGAAGTTAAATTGAAAAACAATCATAATATGGATATTTAAACACATTTTTTAAAATGGTGGCCGTTCATTTCGATACATGCTTCAGTTCTTTTGTGCATATTATCACACTATAGACTATTGTACCTAATTCCAATTACCAGTTTCGTCCTTCGTACGAGTAACTCATGTTGAAATAATTCTGTACCTACTCTATAAAAGAGTACCTTACGTATTGTAAATTAAATCTTCACTTCTGCCCGATCCGAAAAGATAAAATTACTCAGAAATGCTATCTACTGTCCGTTCAAGTTGTTTTGTCGCAGGGTCGTAGAAAGGGGTGTGAATCACGTGACAGTTAATTACTTAACGAGGCCCTTTTATTTAAGTTATTTTAATCAGTTGTATAATATTACGTAGACGTCCAATTCCTAACAGAAATTAATGTATTCAGAAAAGAGCTAAGACAGCCCAGCTACTATACTTTACATTGGGGGAACAGAAGCAGGTGGGGAAAACCGGGATGCGACAAACAGACGACAGTACCTGTGTGAAAATATGATTCCATATTGAAAGCTCTTTCGTCACTGGAGAACGCGAACATATTTCTGGAACGTACTATACTCCTAACTCAGTACTGCTTACGCGCCCTCGGCTCTATGTCGTGAACGGTTGGAAGTTTACTAGTAGAAGGGGTGGGAGTGAAGTACATTCAAAAACTCAGGTACAATAAAAATTGAAGTAAAAATAAAATGATGTCCCTGTACTAGACTGTGCCGGTACCGTAGTAGGGTGACGGGGAGTCCACAAACAAAAGTCTCTCCCAAAACTAGATCGCGTCTTCAAAGAATTTGGGAACCACTGATCTATACTATAGACAGTTTTCCTTAAACATAGCGTGAAATGCCGTTACTAGTATTCAATATATCTAAAAATTCTATAACATCATGTAAACACCTCAATAGTAGGTATATTATACGACCAGTTGCAGAAGTGCAGCTTATGCATGGATGGGTCAGATTAGAACACGACTGTAGGCAAACTTTCCGGTGTGTTGACTGTCATTTTCCGCGATATAATTATTTTTTATGGGGTTATTTTACGACGCTGTATCAACATCTAGGTTATTTAGCGTCTGAATGATATGAAGGTGATAATGAGTCCGGGGTTCAACACCGAAAGTTACCCAGCATTTGCTCGTATTGGGTTGAGGGAGAACCCCGAAAAAAACTTCATCCAGATAACTTGCCCCGACCGGGATTCGAACCCGGGCCACGTGGTTTCGCGGCCAGACGCGCTGACCGTTACTCCACAGGTGTGGTGATATAAGTAGTAGATCATTTCCTAAACTAATATGGTCGTTTTTTCAAAGTTGTCAGCTGTTAACAGATATCATCAAAGCAGGTAAAACCACAATGCTACGTAATGAAGTAATAATAATAATAATAATAATAATAATAATAATAATAATAATAATAATAATAATAATAATAATAATTTATTTGATTGATTAATCTAACATTAAAATGTATTTTGTCTGGCAACATGAAATTAATTGATTTGAATAAGCAGTTTACGATCCATGGTACCTAACGTAAAAGTTAATTTCTTTGACCACATGCAATGATTAGTACGAACTTCGAAAACCGAATACCACTTTAAAATGTGTGTTGTTTATTTATTACTGCAATTAATATTAATATTATTAATTACGTATAAATTTGAAATAACACTCGCTAGTAACTTTCGTTTCTTGTACTTGCTATTTGGGAAAAGGAAATTGTACCAGAACAATGGAAGGAGTCCATAATTGTACCTATTTTTAAAAAGGGGGACAAAACCAACTGTGGTAACTTTCGAGGAATATCACTTTTGTTGACGTCGTACAAAATTTTGTCCAATATTCTTTTGAGAAGATTAACTCCGTACGTAGATGAAATTATTGGGGATCATCAGTGCGGTTTTCGGCGTAATAGATCGACTATTGATCAGATTTTTTGTATTCGACAGATAATGGAGAAAAAATGGGAGTATAAGGGTACAGTACATCAGTTATTCATAGATTTCAAAAAGGCTTATGACTCGGTTAAGAGGGAAGTATTATATGATATTCTTATTGAATTTGGTATTCCCAAGAAACTAGTTCGATTAATTAAAATGTGTCTCAGTGAAACATACAGCAGAGTCCGTATAGGTCAGTTTCTATCTGATGCTTTTCCAATTCACTGCGGGCTAAAGCAGGGAGATGCACTATCACCTTTACTTTTTAACTTTGCTCTAGAATATGCCATTAGGAAAGTTCAGGATAACATGCAGGGTTTGGAATTGAACGGGTTACGTCAGCTTCTTGTCTATGCGGATGATGTGAATATGTTAGGAGAAAATACACAAACGATTAGGGAAAACACGGAAATTTTACTTGAAGCAAGTAGAGCGATCGGTTTGGAAGTAAATCCCGAAAAGACAAAGTATATGATTATGTCTCGTGACCAGAATATTGTACGAAATGGAAATATAAAAATTGGAGATTTATCCTTCGAAGAGGTGGAAAAATTCAAATATCTTGGAGCAACAGTAACAAATATAAATGACACTCGGGAGGAAATTAAACGCAGAATAAATATGGGAAATGCGTGTTATTATTCGGTTGAGAAGCTCTTATCATCCAGTCTGCTGTCCAAAAATCTGAAAGTTAGAATTTATAAAACAGTTATATTACCGGTTCTTCTGTATGGTTGTGAAACTTGGACTCTCACTCTGAGAGAGGAACATAGGTTCAGGGTGTTTGAGAATAAGGTGCTAAGGAAAATATTTGGGGCTAAGCGGGATGAAGTTACAGGAGAATGGAGAAAGTTACACAACACAGAACTGCACGCATTGTATTCTTCATCTGACATAATTAGGAACATTAAATCCAGACGTTTGAGATGGGCAGGGCATGTAGCACGTATGGGCGAATCCAGAAATGCATATAGAGTGTTAGTTGGGAGACCGGAGGGAAAAAGACCTTTAGGGAGGCCGAGACGTAGATGGGAGGATAATATTAAAATGGATTTGAGGGAGGTGGGGTATGATGATAGAGACTGGATTAATCTTGCACAGGATAGGGACCGCTGGCGGGCTTATGTTAGGGCGGCAATGAACCTTCGGGTTCCTTAAAAGCCATTTGTAAGTAAGTAAGTAAGTAGTAACTTTCGTTTCATGAATGTTGACAGAGTCTTCAAAGACAAACGATGCTGTCAACGTGATAGTCAGAAAGTAATTGATAGTCGTTGCATTTTTTCACAGTGGCGAAATTCGAAACAAAATTTGCAAAATAAAATTTAACCTGATGATAACTACATATCACTACGATCCACTAGCATATGTAGTAATAGAGAGAAATAGGTTTTTGAACTTAAGATATAAAGTGAAAAGAGTCATAGTTGGTTTCGCCATCATGTTCATTTGCTCGCCCGCCTATCATTTCGGGAGTGATCTTTCTGTCCCCTTCTAAATCTTCAACAGAGTTAATGTAGGAGACATGTGTACTGACGTTCAAAGATATATGACCCTACTGATCGATAGTGATCGATAATTTGTTGGTGTAAGTGTGGCTTGTTTAGTTATTACTTCTATGAGTAGATGAAGATAATAGTCAGTGTCGCCAATCGTACATAAATATATCCGCATTATAGAATTCAATTTTTCATCTCACTTTACTGATTGTAAAACAACACTGGGTTTAGCAGGAAACCGCTGATATTGTCAGTTATGAGAATAATTTATGCTTAATCTACATAACCATTTTCCCTGACACTTTTTTAACCTTCCCAATAATGGTGCCAGCTATTGAGAACTAGCGGAACTCTTTCAGAGTTTGTCAATTTATTTTATGTCTTTGGTTATGATGACTTATCTCATGGTTGGAAAGTTCGCTTACTCGATCATAAAATCGTAGTTCAGATATCTTTGAACGTCAGTGTACCACAATTTATAGATATTTTCAAAGTTAACGTGACACGTAAGTCTGAAAAGATGAAGATAAAGGTTTCACCCTTTACACGCCATGAAGGTGCTTGGGGTTCATGGAGGTAGGGCTCCATGCTTTCATGACTTCGGCACTAGAATGAGGTGGCACTACTTTTGGGTTGACAAAAAAAAAAGTAGCTCTAGAAGTAATGCTGGTGATGGGTAAAAATTGCTTCTACGCGGACTATTAAAATATCCTTGCATAAATTTATACATGTTGGTTACATCTTAATGCAAAATTTCATAATTGTAGTTTCAGTAAATTTGTGCCTAAACATGGAAAATTTAACATAAGTAAAACCGGTTTTGAATCTACTATATTTTTACAGATACAAAATTAAAATTCGGAGCGAGTTTTGATGGGAGTTCACCTGTATGTAGACAACAGTTTCACACGACTATCCACAAGTAGCATATAAACAGGGGCTCTTGTTTACTGCACATGCGCAGTGTGTTCTAAGCGAAGCTTATACAATAAGGGAGCTCTAAATTTTATTTCCGTATCTGTACAAAGCCTTATATATGTTGGTATTTAAATTTTTGTATCTATTGGCATTTAAATTTTATAGATCACTTCTGGGTGAATTTAGGATCTAAAACTTTGCGAGGTTATTAAATAGGCCTAAAACTGTCTAATAATACAAAAATTAAAATATATATATATATATATATATATATATATATATATATATATATATATTTAATTGAAAATAATTTTGCCTACATCTTCCCTTAAGAAATGTTATTCCAACATACCTGTTATGAAAACACAGCTGTCTTCTTCCTCTGAGTCATCTGTTGAAGAATCATTCATTTCGATGGAGATTGTTCCGTCATCGAAAACGCATTGAATTTGTCGGTATCCATCTTCAATTTCTTCCACGCGTTTTACGTAATTTTCCCAGTTTTGAATAGTGACACTGTCAAAGCCCTCACTTAGAATTCGGTTTAGTTCACTCATAGGACGGCCTTCTAGATTTTGCGATGCTACTTTCCGCCTCACTTGCGACCACACCATCTCTATCGGATTAAGAACACAATGGTACGGTGGTAGTCGCAATACCACATGCCCATACGAAGCGGCCAGCTCATCTATTGCGTACTTGTTTTTCCCTGCACCGGGTGGAAGTTGTTCATCAATAACTTCCAGGAGTACGTGCACTATTGGAACTGGATCTGGTATTTTTATGCCATGGCTTCTCATGTATTGGAGTATGGCGTCTTTTCTCCAAGATGTATTTGGTCTTGGGTTCAGTATGCGGCTGTGATGCGAAGCATTGTCACAGACGATGACCGATGGCTCTTCTAGGCTTTTTAATATGCAGTTTTCAAACCATTTCTCAAAAATATCTTCATTTATTGTACCGTGGTAGTCAGCCATCTTTTCTTGCGTCATGAACAAAGCACCATCGACGAAGCCTAATCGTCCACCACAATGCATAATGACAATCCTTTCTCCTTTCTGACCAGAAGTGGACAATACGCAATTTTCTGCGTCGTTAGACCAATTCTTCATCATGTTAGTATTTATATCATACCAGGTTTCGTCCAGGTATACGACCCGATATCCTTGCGACCGATAGGTTTCAATGGCTTCCAAATATCTGTAACGCCAGGCAATGATATCGTAAGTTTCTGCTCTTACTGATTTTGTATTTAGGGTCTGTTGTGAAAACCCCATACTGTGCAGTAATCTATTAATTGTTCCATTTCCATAAGGAAACTCGTGATCTGTGCCGGCGTCGTCGTCTCGCATTATGTCGCCCAAGACGCACATTGTGGGCGACACTCCTTTCCTGTAGCACTCGTACACTACCCTGCGGAGCAAGTCACGGGTGAGATCATCGATTTTGTCGAATTGGAATTTCTTTTTATTCAAACGTTTCTTTGTTGGAGTTTGGTAGATACTGGTGTCTTCAATTCGCTTGATTTTCTTCACTGTACTTATTCCTATCCCCGTTGCATCTGCTATTAACTGGTTCACACATTTACTGTTCAAAACACCACCATTTTGAACGATATTACGAATAAATGTTCTCACTCTTTTCACTATGAGTACAGTTTGTTTTCGCAATTTTGCGCCTCTTCCAACAACAGAAGCCAGTTTCTTGACCGGTGTTCCCTCGGAAGAAGGACCAGGTTTGCCAACTCCTTCGCTTGGTAACCACGGCCGGTATATATACGACATGGTTTTAAAGAAGGTCCGGCCACTACTGCGTCTGAGTTGCGACTGAAGCGAAGTGTGTACTTGCCTCCAAAACATGACGCCCTCTTTTCTTGGAATTGGTAAACCCTCATAAACCCCATCCTCTACTCAATCCCTAGTCGCATGGCTGAAATACAATGGATTCCAGCATTGCCAAATCTAGCAGTCATTACCTCTACAGTGACAAGACTGACAGTGCATGGGTATCACCACAAACTCTGCAGAAGGTCAAACTATCACGACCCATCACCGGAATGCGTGTGTAAACTGTGTGACAAACCATGTGCAAGATATATACTTGGCTCGGAAACATGACGGCCTCTCTTCTTGGAATTGGTAATCCCTCATAAACCCCCATCCTCTACTCAACCCCTAGCCGCGTGGCAGAAATACAATAGATCCCAGCATTGCCAAATCTAACAGTCATTGCCTCTACCTGATGGCTTTCACCCGTTCTCAGTGTCTTTGTCGACGTGTTGTTTTATACCGTTGTGCGCCTCAATATGTCTAATTTATTCCGGCCATGATTAATGAGCGTTGGAGCAGATGATCCGCAGCTAGGCCTCCTGATACACCTGAAGATCACGACAAGAATAACAAATAACACCGTCGAAGAAAACAGAATATCTTATTTGCAGAGGAGCGTAGCTAAGAAAACAAAGTGTTAAAATTGTGTCTAACGTTAGAAATTCTATCCATAAAGTAATCGAAAGTTCAGGCAATTTAATAAGTATACATCTTAATCACTTAACATCGGACGCAACCGGCGGAGTTGGATATATGGGCATAGAAATTAAGAATTACGGTTCACCAACTAAAGAGAAAATAAACAAATTAAAACAGAATTCGGTAAGATAGACGATTTTATACGTGATTTACTTCGCCGAACATAAGTGAAAAGTACGCGAAAGAGATATGGCCAACAGCAACACCGTCCTTAGCAACCTAAATATGACATTATTCACAACAGTGCTTAAAAGTTTTCTAACTTACAGCAGTGAATTAAATGTTTTTAAATCACTCTCTACATGACAACCAACATATTAGCATTAATTAAAATGAATGTAAATGAATTTCTTCGCCAACAACACATTACAAAGAAAAGCCCTACAATTTAAAATTAAATTTACATACCAGTAATGAATAAAATATTGTATAGCATACTAGAGTAAACAGATTTTATGCGTTCGTGGAAATTATCACCCAAGGCGAAGCTGATAAAATCTAACTTTACTCTTTTGTACTATAAATTCTATAACTATTCAATGATCACAATTTCAGAAAATTTTACCAGCGCAACATTCTTAATTAAGTATAAAATTCTGGAACTTCAATAACATGAGAATTTAACACTTATTATAGAAGTCTGCATTTTTTTGTTTATTTAGGCAAAACATGTTAGTGAAAATATAAATATAAAGTGTTTTTAAAATAAGTTTGTTCATTTTTATACCAATTTTGTTTTAGTAATTATAAATTAAGGTATATTTACAAAGATAATATAGTCTTTCTGAAAATCGCGGTTTCACGGAACACAGTTTGAAAAACGTTCGCAAATCACAATGACTTCAAGAATTGGCAACTCGGCTAAGGGTTTATCCCTTGCGCGTGCCTGCAGTTAACTGGTGAAGGGGATGAGGGAAGGTCGTCATGTTTTCGTGCGAAGTATACCACTTCAGTGAGTGTTCAAAAAGAAAATCGCTGCTGGAATACAGCAGAGCCCAAAACTGATGCACATTTGTGCGCACTTCTCATTATTATTACCTCTACCTGATGGCTTTCACCCGCTCTCAATGTCTTTTCAGACATTTGTCGAGGTGTTGTTTTATACCGTTGTGCGCTTCAATATGTCTAAGTGTTACAGAAACTAGGAAATTGAAGACTCGACTTAGTCTCGTCTTTTCAAACTTTTCATCGTTTCTGTAAATCTCACTTACCACACTTGTATCGCAATATACTATTTGGCCGATCTTGTTTTTTAACAACCTTACCGACGTTCTTGGTAGGCCTTGTAAGATAAACTTACAACATACTTGCGGTAAGTAACAGCGTATTCCGAATCTCACCGGTCCGGTGGCATCAATGACGTCACGTTGCAGCGAAATAAGGAACAAAACTGCTGGAAGGATCGATGGCTGTCATGGCGACTATACAAGTTGTTGTCTGTGCTACGTTAGCAAAATTTTGCGAAATTTTCGTACTCCCATCTCGTTCAAAGAAAAGATAGCATAAACAATTTATTTCTTGAACCGGTAGTAATAACGGGTCCGTTGACATGTTCGCTCATAAGCCATTAACATATTGTTTTTACGTTGTGCTCATTACAAACAATACAGCAGAACTAAAGCAGAACACACCGCCATGACACAACAGTGCACGATGTCATTCGTCTGCTAATTCCCCCCCTATACAAGAACCAATCAGATTCACTGATGGCGGCTGATGGAGACTGCCACCACCTCTACAAGTTGATGGCACCGGTGCGACACCGGTGGAGCATCAATTACGTCATCGGTGGAATTCGGAACACCGTGATGCCATCGGATTGCTCACCGGTGAGATTCGGAATACGCTCTAAATCACAAATGAATAACACCTATCGACAAACACGAATAATAACAAATAATGACACCTATCGACAAATAACAAATGGCGATCACACATGCAAAAACAAACTATTATTTAAATTAAAAATGATTAATAATATACTAATAATATATTTTTTATTAAGATCGGCCAAAAATAGTGTGCAGTACATGTGTGTTAAGTGTAATACAGAAACTCGGAAATTGAAAAGTTTCGACTTCGTCTATTCTGTTGGTTGTGCTTGTTGTTGTAAAGAGAGAGAGAGGGGGGGGGTGAGAGAAGGAGAGGGAGCTTACTGACAGCTTCAACGATCTGAAAAATGTTTCCAGGGGAATTTCAACACATGCTTCTTCAGCTGAGCATAATATGTGTTGCTTTATCAAAATTAAACAGTTACTGAAACAAACTCTCAGCATAGCAACTTATTTGGTGAGTGACATTATTTTTCATTAATGATGATGTAATAATAATAGTAATAATAATAAATTATCATTAATAATAAACATTTTGTATGTGAGGTAGCCTACTTAATTTACATCAGGACTCACCGAGGATTTCTGTCACCGGCCATTACTGGTAAAAATACACACAGTTATTTTTGTTGTCCCCAAACTCCTTTAATTTAATAATTACAAAATATTTAAATCTCTATAAAGTCTGCACATTGTTTCTTATTAACTTTAATATCTCATATTCTAATTGTCGTAGGAGTACCGTTCTGGGCTCGTTTTAAACCTAATTAAACAGGCTTTCAACATGTATGTCGTTGGAGTAGATGAAATGTAGCAGTTTGTGTGCAAACTATAATTATGTTTTAAAATTCCAAATTCAAGGAATTTCGCTACTCTAAAATAAATAATATGAAAAAAGTATAATTGCATTCCCCATTTAATTTTAAGTATGTGTGCAGACTTTCAGAATGGAACTCGATTTTACATAATTTACAGTAAAATGTTTCTCCTTTTTTGTTACTATGGTTACCAGAAAGTTCTTGAAATATTGCATTCAACTTCTTTCTATTTAACATCTGTCACGTTGAAAACCACCCATTAAACTGCACGACTCCATTGCGAACGTTAGCAAGTAATGAAAGTGCATATTATTGTAATGTAGTGACGAGCCATCCACCAATAGTTGCTGATATACTGTGAGTTGTTTATATGAACAGAGTATAGTATGCTAGCACAGTATATCTATATGCCTGGCTGCACTCAACCTGAAAGCAATGTTTTGGTACCAAGTTCCTAAGACTGATCATCAGCAAATCTTATGCACTTCATTCGCCTTCCTCCTACTATCACTCCTTCCATGTTCTGAAAACAGTTCTTCGCTAAATCTTCCAAGTAGATGTTCAAAGGGGTTGGTGATAAAGGGCATTCTTGCCGTACTCCTCTCCCTATTACCCTTCCCTATTACATTTCTTCTATCTTCATTTTGGCACGTTGTTTCATATAAACATTACTAGCCACCGGCGTAGCTCGGTCGGTTAAGGCGCTTGCCTGCCGATCTGGAGTTGCGCTCGGGCGCGGGTTCGATTCCCGCTTGGGCTGATTACCTGGTTGAGTTTTTTCCGAGGTTTTCCCCAACCGTAAGGCAAATGTCACGTAATCTATGGCGAATCCTCGGCCTCATCTCGCCAAATATCATCTCGCTATCACCAATTCCATCGACGCTAAATAACCTCGTAGTTGATACAGCGTCGTTAAATAACAAAGTAAAATTAAAAAAATATATATAAACATTACTGAACAGCCTTCTCTCTTTCCAGTCAACACCAATTTAGTTTATTCCAAACCACTGTGTCAGAAGGCTTTTATAGGTCTAGATATACTACATACACTTCTTTATTTTTCTCTAGATAGGTATCTTTCGCCGATTACTCAACTTACTTAAGGCTTTTAAGGAACCCGGAGGTTCATTGCCGCCCTCACATAAGCCCGCCATCGGTCCCTATCCTGAGCAAGATTAATCCAGTCTCTATCCTATCCCACCTCCCTCAAATCCATTTTAATATTATCCTCCCATCTACGTCTCGGCCTCCCCAAAGATTGCTTAGTGTTTGGTTTCGTAACAAGCTGTTTTTTACGGCGATGGGTTGTTAGACCTTCGCCCAACCCCCAAGCTGGAGGACCACCCCTTATCGGCTGTCCACGACTGCTTATTCAATATATTCGCAGCTACGGGGTTCGATCCCAGGTGGTGACAGGATTTTTTCTCGTTGCCAAACTTTCAGAACGGCCCCGAGGTTCACTCAGCCTCCTATAAAATTGAGTACCGGGTCTTTCCCGGGGGTAAAAGGCGGCCAGAGCGTGGTGCCGACCACACCACCTCATTCTAGTGCCGAGGTCATGGAAAGCATGGGGCTCTACCTCCATGCCCCCCAAGTGCCTTCATGGCATGTTACGGGGATACCTTTACCTTTTTACCTTTTTACCCTCCATATCTGGAGGCCGCCTCCTCTATCCGCAACCTGAGGACGCGCCATGCCGTGATGATAGGGACCCACAATACATGGATTATTACTAAATCACGTATTAATTTGATCTTAAAGTCGGGGAGGGGGGGAATTGGTCCTTTGTACCTCTAAATAATGACACTTCTGTTAGAGCTACACAATAAACTAAACAAAAAGTATATATTTTTTACAAATTTATTTACCATTTACATTTGAATTGAATACATATGAATAGATACCCGAAATGAGCATATGCTCGTGCTCGGGTACAGTCCAGTAGTCTACATAAATTTTACAGGGTTCAAATAATAATGCTGATGATATAAATAATAGTAATAATAATAATAATAATAATAATAATAATAATAATAATAATAATAATAATAATAATAGAATAATCGTGACAGAAATGATACAAAGATTGTAATACAAAATAATTCATTAATAATAATAATAATAACAACAATAATAATAATAATAATAATAATAACAGTGATAAAACAAAAATATTTATAATAATAAAATAAATACTAAGACGGATAAAATAAAATATAAAACCACTAGCGAGAGTTAACACAATTTAAATAAGCATATAATAACCGGAAAAAATGACGAACTGGAAAATCAACAGAAAAGTTCGTTGTATCGCAGACGACAGCATTTGAATGTCACAATGCTTTAATTTTTCTCCTGACCAAGTTTATCCCCATTCCACGATATTCAGATATACGAAAGGGGAGTTGCAAATACACTTCGAAACAGCTGTTGAAAAAGGTAATTTCCACTTAATAAAAAAAAAACCACCAGATGTTTTCTGCCTGCAAAACTTGCTGGTGTTAACTTCCCCGTCAGGGATGAATAATTCTGACTTACCCCACTTTAGAACTAGTTGCAAATGTCCACATTTGATTTTCTGAACCAGAAATTGAACCCGGATCCAATGCACTAAATAAGCTGTGGTATTATGTTACCTCTCTTTATTATTGTAGGGTTGGTATCTTGTTATGTTGGCTCGCCTACAGAAGACAGACGTCTCTGCACCAAGGACACGTTTCCTCTAGGAAGTAGCATGCGGCGAGGTCGGGTTTCTTAGCACCTGTTGCTCTCAGCTTCCTGTAAGGCGGCCTTGGTATGCTTTCTGGCACCATTGTACCATTTTAGACAAGCCAAATGGACACGTTTTTGCAGAACGTGTAGGAAATTTCTGAACTCAAAGTGTGGCGATTGTAGTTTCTCAACACTTTCAATTACGCCTGTATTTTTAGTTGGTTATTTAACGACGCTGTATCAACTACTAGGTTATTTAGCGTCGATGAAATTGGTGATAGTGAGATGATATTTGGCGAGATGAGGCCGAGGATTCGCCATAGATTATCTTGCAATTACGCCTGTATCACAAGCCGTTTGCTTATATGATAATCAAATTAATGAGGAATGTTGTGGATTCTGCTGTATTCATTCATAGTTTTCTGCCCAAAGGCAGGTCCTTTACTGCAAATACAGCATTCTCCAGTCCTCCCTCTTTTCTGTCTTCCTCTTCGTCTCCGCATACGATCCATATATCTTAATGTCTGTCACCTGATATCTTCTTCTGCCTCGAACTTCTCTCCCGTTCACTATTTCTTCCAATGTATCCTTTGGTAGGCAGTTTCTTCTCAGCCAGTGACCTAGCCAATTCCTTTTCTCTTCTTGATCAGTTTCAACATTATTCTTCTTCACTCTCTCTTTCCTTATTTACTGGCTTTTAAGGAACCCGGACGTTCATTGCCGCCCTCACATAACCTCGCCATTGGTCCCTATCCTGAGCAAGATTAATCCATTCTCTATCATCATATCCCACCTCCCTCAAATCCATTTTAATATTATCTTCCCATCTACGTCTCGGCCTCCCTAAAGGCCTTTTTCCCTCCGTCCACCCAACTAACACTCTAAATGCATTTATGGATTCGCCCATACGTACTACATTTTCTGCCCATCTCAAACATCTGGATTAATGTTCCTAATTATGTCAGGTGAAGAATACAATGCGTGCAGTTCTGTGTTGTGAAACTTTCTCCATTCTCCTGTAACTTCATCCCTCTTAGCCCCAAATGTTTTCCTGAGCACCTTATTCTCATACACCCTTAACCTATGTTCCTCTCTCAAAGTGAGAGTCCAAGTTTCACAACCATACAGAACAACCGGTAATATAACTGTTTTATAAATTCTAAGTTTCAAATTTTTTGACAGCAGACTGGATGACAAAAGCTTCTCAACCGAATAATAACAGGCATTTCCCATATCTATTCTGTGTTTAATTTCTTCCCGAGTATCATTTATATTTGTTACTGTTGCTCCAAGATACTCTCTCTTTCCTAGTTTTATATATTTTTCCCTACTTTATTTCTTGATTTTTCCGCTTCAAAATGATACATCACGTAGTCGTCTTACTTCTAAAACCTCGTAAGTTCAACTTTTCCGGAATGTTGAAATCTGTGTATATTTAAAAAACGCGTCTGTGCTGATAACATCTCGTAAGTATGCGAACGTTTTTATATTTTACATACATATAACAAATGCATAACAGTTATTAGCTAGGGTATAAAAGGAATAAGATTTGAGAGATCTCGCAATTTGCAATTCTCAAAGAATCAACTATTTTTAGGCATAATACATACGGGCCATGGCTTTAATTCATTTCTTCTTGATTTTTGTTCACATATTTTGTGTTTTAATTTGTTTGTTTCAGTTTGTTATTTTTCGCTATATCAGCGTAAAATAATATACTTTTTTTTTAAAGCCTTAAGGTATTTGTTGCTTGTTTGTTTAGTCAACTGTCCGAAGACAGGTTTGAATCTCATAAGTGACAAATAAGGCATAGCTATGAGGCAAATAGGCCAGGAGATAATGGGGTAAATGGCCAGTTCCTTTTCCCCTCCATTTCATACATGGCTGACTAGCATCATATTACATTAATCAGAGTTCATATATATACAAATAATAATAATAATAATAATAATAATAATAATAATAATAATAATAATAATAATAATTTTATTGTTCTTCCTCCGTCACATCGTTACATGAGATGTACTGCCTGATAATAGATGTACACCCTTCGACATGGAAAATGGTCGATGTCCTGTAGCGTGAATTTGTCTAAATGTCGTTCAGGTTAACGCGAGATTCACACGGAAAAATATTAAGCATCGAGGTCCGAGAATGAAGTCAGTTCGTAGCAGCGACGTATCTGTATGTGACGAAACGACATATTCCCTACGAAGCCTTTATGGCTTTCCAAATATCGGATTTCGAACCTCGCTATGTAGAACACACGACGTTCACGATGATTCCCGAGCTATTCCGAGATGAGACTAGACTCTGAACAGCGACCAATTTCCGTGTCAAAGCCTGTACGTATCAGCTAGAACCTCAATGAAAGGAGCTTTAAGGTATTTATTATGTTATGGTACTCTTTATCTATGGCAAACTTTAATACTTACAGTAAGAAATTAAATATACAGGGTGAACCGTATTGTCATTGATTTCAAGAGGTTATTCTTTGAGATATTTCAAACAAAAAGTTTAATACAATATTTTTCTCGTTTCTTGTTCCTTTTCGAGAAAAAAATTATTTTAGGCCTATATGAAATCTTTCATAGCGTGTTTTAGGAAAGCCATTGATTTAATTCCCAAAATAAATGGCAAGGTCCACACCTGTGGAATAACGGTCAGCGCGTCTGGCTGCGAAACCAGATGGCCCGGGTTCGAATCCCGGTGGGGGAAAGTTACCTTGTTGAGGTTTTTTTTCGGGGGTTTCCCTCAATCCAATACGAGCAAATGCTGGGTAACTTTCGGTGCTGGACCCCGGACTCACTTCACCGGCATTATCACCTTCATTTCATTCAGACGCTAAATAACCTAGATGTTGATACAGCGTCGTAAAATAACCCAATAAAATAAAAAATAAATGGCAAGAAGATGACGATCATGGTCATAGGAAGAAAAGTAAAGAAGGAAGAAGAGGAATTCTAAATGAGGCAGTAGAGCAAGTGGACAGCTTCAGATACTTGGGGTGTACTATAAAAAGTAACATGAGCTGCTGCCAGGAAGTCAAAAAGAGGATAGCAATGGCAAAGCAAGCTTTTAATAGGAAAAGGAGCATCTTCTGTGGACCTCTGGAGAAAGAAATAAGGAAGAATCTACTGAAGTGCTTTGTGTGGAGTGGCATTGTATGAGGCAGAAATATGGACATTACGACGAAGTGAAGAGAAGCGACTAGAAGCATTTGAAATGTGGATATGGAGAAGGATGGAGCAGTGTTGCCAACTCGATTCTTAAAAATCCGCTGTGAAACCGTGCAGAAACTGCTAAATTGCTATATTGTCAATGTAAAATTATATTATTTTGTCGCCGTGAGTGCTGAAAATACCCGCTAAATCCCTATATCAGCAATACAAATTAAAAAAAAATTTAAACGCTAGATCTAGCGGGAAAAACGCTGAATTGGCAACACTGGGATGGAGCATGGGTGAAGAAGGAATGGTGCTGAAACTGATCAGGATGAGGAAAAGGAATGTCACTGGCTAAGAAGAAACTGCCTTGTGAAGGATGCACTGGAGGGAATGGTGAACGGGATAAGATTCGGGGCAGAAGAAGATATCAGATGATGGCGACATTAAGACATATGTATCATATGCGGAGACTAAGAGGAAGACAAAAAATAGGAAAGATTGGAGAATGCTGAGTTTGCAGTGAAAGACCTGCCCTTGGGCAGAACACTAAGAATGAATGTATGCTTAGTCAATTTAAGAAAGCAGTGTATTATGATAATAGGAGTATATTATATAAACAATTTTATTTTTGTCCTTTAAATATGCAGAAATTGTATCTGAATAAATGTAACATTTAAAAATCCCTTTTCAGAACGAAAAGTTATATTTGTTCGGATCAAATTTCTGCACATTTAAAGGACAAAAGCAAAATACTTTCAATCATTTATTATCATAATTCACTGCCCTCTTAATTGACTGAGCATATTGGGAATTAAATGAATGGCTTTCCCAAAACACTCTGTGAAATATTTAATATAACAATTTTTTATCTCGAAAAGGAAGAAAAAATTAGCAAAGTTATATTAAGCTTTTTTTTTTTTTTTGAAATATCTCAAAGAATAACTCCCTGAAATTAATGGCATTACTTACGGTTCACTGTATATTTGTCTTATTAACGCTTAATTTCCGAAAGTTTAGGTTTCTTACACAAGAGGAACCTCCTCTCAACTTGTTTCATCTAGAAAGCTGCAATTTTCAGGAATTGTTTATTTCTATATTTTACGTGTACTGAAACATTATTTTTAAAATTTGTTGAATTTTAGAGATGTCAAAGGGAGTAATGTACTGAAACTCATTGAAAGAAATATAGACCTACGAATGGAGAAATGGAGGAATTAAATTAAAAGAGAAACTACTGTTTGAGCAAAAAGTCAAGTTACGTGTTCATGAGCTGTAAAAAGTCATTTTGTCTAGCTTCAACAGTTTTCGAGGAAAGTTCCTTATGTAAGACGCAATTTAACATTGTAAAGCCCACACCTGTGGAGTAACGGTCAGCGCATCTGGCTGCGAAACCAGGTGGCCCGGGTTCGAATCCCGGTCGGGGCAAGTTACCTGGTTGAGGTTTTTTCCGGGGTTTTCCCTCAACCCAATACGAGCAAATGCTGGGTAACTTTCGGTGCTGGACCCCGAACTCATTTCACCGGCATTATCACCTTCATTTCATTCAGACGCTAAATAACCTAGATGTTGATACAGCGTCGTAAAATAATCCAATAAAAAAAAACATTGTAAAGATAGACAATTCCGTATCCCCTTATTAGACCGGTTACCGACATTGGAGAACTAAAACTCAGAAGTTCCAATACAGTAATCCGTTCACTGACATTCCGGTTGTTGCGCATGTGCAAACCGAACGTAGAAGGTGGAGAGTGAAGCGTTTTGCATAAGGAAAGGGAACGCACATGAAGAGTGAATGTTGAGGTTTGCTTGTGAATGTTAAATGACCAGTCTTCTAATAGAATGGGCCTCGATGGCGATGATTCTGTTGCATAAACATGTGGAGAGGTTAAGTAACCCTTGATTTAGGTCTGAGCCACACCGTAAGTATGATATTTGCGCTGTATATGCAAACCCGGCCTTGGCTGTCACAATTACTGCCTCCACCACTCTGAGCCGACGGAGCGTAACCAACTGCCTCGGGCTTCTGCATTCCTTACAGTCACGTGGACAATTGTTGCCCATTGAAGATATGTTCATGGCCGACTGCATGGCAGAACTGCACCAGTATTTTAAGACTTTTCGCCCATCTTTCTGTTTCCAGGTCGCTCTTGTCAAAGTCCTTAAAAACTCCTGTTTGGCTTAAAATGCTCCCAGATCTTGTGAGAATTCTTTAATACACATAAAAAACTCCATTTCGCCTAAAACATCACTAGCCTGTGTCTTGTGAAAATTACTTCAAAGTCAGAAAAAAAATCTTTATTCTTATGAGTGGAAAATTCTCTGAAAGTCGCATAAAATCTCTTATCTGGTCTAAAATAACTAGTATATTTTATCTTCTCAATTATTTCTGAGTTATATGAGATGGATATATGACATAGGAACCAAATATTTTCGAAGTCCTAACTGACGAAATTGGAAAACTACAGTAACCCTGCAATATAGCCTAGGCCATGTAAATGTCGTGCTTTTCTCTCCGTAAATCAGTGGCAATATGTGTATCCCTGCCATTTAATTTTTAAATTATCATCATAGGTAGGAAGTTCGTACCAAAACAGTAGATTTCAGTTGAGTACAGCGAGGAGTATAGATGTCACCCGCGCCTCGCCCTGCTACAGATGATACACAGTTAGTGCTGTAGTTGGAAAAAAAAATTAACAAATTTTAGGGAGTACTGTTGAAATCTCCTTGGTCAGACTAGACTTTGTATGGACTCGTTTTGCAGTTCTTTTTCGAGGTTAGGTACTTCTTCGACATGCATTCGCCTCGGGAGACCTCCTTCCAGATCGCAGCCACAATTGCATAGTAATTCATTCATTCAGTGTTCTGCCCAAGGGCAGGTCTTTCACTGCAAACCCAGCTTTCTCCAGTCTTTCCTGTTTTCTGCTTCCTCTTTGTCTCCTCATATGATCCATAGATCTCAATGTCGTCTATCATCTGATATCTTCTTCTGCTGCGAACTCTTCTTCCGTTCGCCATTCCTTCCAATGCATCCTTCAGTAGGCAATTTCTTCTCAGCCAGTGACCCAACCAATTCCTTTTCCTCTTCCTGAATTTAATATAGGTAAGAAATTAAACGCTGACATGGTGGCCCAACACTTTTTATGAACAAAAACCTAAGAACTCTTTTACTGGAAGAGTATTTCTTTTCTTATTGCAGATATCGTTCATCACAATTTTGCTCATTCACATTCTTTAGTTGAAATTGGAATAGAATGTATAATAACTCTAGATTTATGAACGCACGGAAATTAACAATATTTCCCTCCTCTAGCAAGCTTCTAGCATTACATCTGAGCGAGCTTTAAAATTAGTGAATCAGTGCAGCAGAATTCTTGAGACGCCACATCATAAAATTGGTGTTATGCGAAGGCATCTACGCAAGTTTTGAAATTAGCAAATCAGTGTAGCAGATTTCTTGAGACGCCACATCATAAAATTGGTGTTATGCGATGGCATCTACGCAAGTTTTGAAATTAGCAAATCAGTGTAGCAGATTTCTTGAGACGCCACATCATAAAATTGGTGTTATGCGAAGGCATCTACGCAAGTTTTGAAATTAGCAAATCAGTGTAGCAGATTTCTTGAGACGCCACATCATAAAATTGGTGTTATGCGAAGGCATCTACGCAAGTTTTGAAATTAGCAAATCAGTGTAGCAGATTTCTTGAGACGCCACATCATAAAATTGGTGTTATGCGAAGGCATCTACGCAAGTTTTGAAATTAGCAAATCAGTGTAGCAGATTTCTTGAGACGCCACATCATAAAATTGGTGTTATGCGAAGGCATCTACGCAAGTTTTGAAATTAGCAAATCAGTGTAGCAGATTTCTTGAGACGCCACATCATAAAATTGGTGTTATGCGAAGGCATCTACGCAAGTTTTGAAATTAGCAAATCAGTGTAGCAGATTTCTTGAAGCACCACATCATAAAATTGGTGTTATGCGAAGGCATCTACGCAAGTTTTGAAATTAGCAAATCAGTGTAGCAGATTTCTTGAGACGCCACATCATAAAATTGGTGTTATGCGAAGGCATCTACGCAAGTTTTGAAATTAGCAAATCAGTGTAGCAGATTTCTTGAGACGCCACATCATAAAATTGGTGTTATGCGAAGGCATCTACGCAAGTTTTGAAATGAGCAAATCAGTGTAGCAGATTTCTTGAGGCACCATGCCATGAAGTTAGTGTTAATTACTTATAGAAATACAACGGCGGTATGCAAGCTCGAAATTAACAAATCACAACTACTCCTGAAGTGCCAGACAATGCTTTTCGATAAAACATCGAATGGACAAGCGTTTAAGCAAAGGATATGCCAGCCGCTACCATTATGCCAGATATCAAAATCAAAATGTTTTTCAAATAGCTAACATCTTCTATTTACAAATCTAATAAAGATTATTCAAACACAATTAATATATTTTCGAGTCTATATATTTTTTTTCTGGTACGGTAACAGCGAGTTTTTATTTTAGACGGTACGGTGTACCGGCCAACTACAGCACTGTACACAGTATGTTCACATAAACAGCGTATAGTACCATTCTGTGGATCTGTGTAGTACAGTCGTGGATAGTTTGAAGAATATTGTTAATTTGTATTGATATTTTAGGTTCTGAGCTATTTTATTATTACTGTATTATTTACGTAATGTTAATATTATGCATGATTCCAAAAAAATGTAAACTCATCTGTTATTAAATAATTATGCAGACAGCAGTGTGTAACACGTTTATTTTTTCCCGGATTATTCTTCGTTAAATGTTGACGTCTCGTGCTGCTATGCATTCGGTTGCGTTACAGTCCAAGTTCAACATCGGAATTACGATACGAACTTCCTAGCTGCCATTGCAACAGAAATGAAAAATTTTCTTGAAAACAATTATGGGTTTAATATTATGTGCCACATACGAGATATACTATTAGATTCACAAAGTGGTTGTTCACCTGATGATAGTAAGAAATACTGTATCATATTTCAGATTTGCTCCGATGACGTAGAACGAATATTTTTAGAGTATTTTTTTTTCTGAACATAAAAGGAGTATTTCTTTCGATAAAATGAAAATGTTCTTTGTTATTTGTTGTAATGAGGCTAGAATCATAATTGTATACTTAGTAGCCTATGTTATTTTTATGTGTATGGGTAAATTATTTCAGTTTAGGATTTACGAAGTTTATAATTACAAATTACTGTTTTTATTATATTATTAGTTTCTTATTTTCTTCTTCTAAGGCTGTGGACGATTGGCGCACATGTTTGGTTACCACCGGCTGTAGCCTACATGTTTGTTGTTCTGGTTCACTGACATTGAGTGATGCGCTATTACTTTTCATTCGGCAGAGTTATAGTCCAAGCTCACACAACTTAACAGTTTTGGTACAAACTTCCTAGCTCTGGTTATCGTATGACTGTATCTTCAAGAACGAAATTTACAGGAAAGCATAACGCTTAAATCAGTAAGAAGGATCATTCATTCATTCATTCATTATTTTCTGCCCAAAGACAGGTCCTTCACTGCAAACCCAGCATTCTTCAATTGTCCTTCTTCGCCTTCCTTTTAGTCTCCGCATGCAATCCATGTATCTTAATGTTGTCTATGATCTGATATCTTCTTCTGTCCCGAACTCTTCTCCCGTTCACCGTTCCTTCTAGTGCATCCTTCAGTATACCAATGGCCCAACCAATTCCTTTTTCTCTTCCTGATCAGTTTCAGCATTATTCTTTCTTCACCCACTCTTTCCAACACAGCTTCATTTCTAATTTTGTCTGTCCACTCACACGTTTCATTCTTCTCTATAGTCGACCTGGTTGGCGAGTTGGTATAGCGCTGGCCTTCTATGCCCAAGGTTGCGGTTTCGATCCCGGGCCAGGTCGATGGCATTTAAGTGTGCTTAAATGCGACAGGCTCATGTCAGTAGATTTACTGGGATGTAAAAGAAATCCTGCGGGACAAAATTCTGGCACATCCGGCGACGCTGATATAACCTCTGCAGTTGAGAGCGTCGTTAAATAAAACATAACATTTTCTTCTCCATATCTATATTTCAGATGCTTCTAATCGCTAATCTGTTTTTAAAATGGTTTAAACATGTGAAAAGGTTGACAAGTGATAGAATAACAATGCTGATGCTCGGGTGGGACTCAGAGAACAATAGAACACGGGGAAGACCTAAGGAAGAATGAATGGATTGGGTGCGAAGTAAGGATTGTAGAGGCTTGACCGAAAAAGACAGGATAGGAACTTACAGGGAAACAAAATTGGTAATGGGTTGTAGAAAAACGACTGTATACTGTAGAAAACTACTAAATAATAAAAGATGGTAGGTAATTGTAGAACGTGTAAGTGGTGGTGGTTGTGTGATTTTAAATAATAGTAGGTCACAACCACTTAGTGAGAATTGCCTTAGCTCCAGCAGAATGAAGCGAAATTGGGAGAGGAGTACGTCAAAGATGCCCTTTATCACCTACCCTGTTCAACATCTACTTAGAGGATTTATTGAAGAACTGTTTTCAGAACAGGAGGAGTGGATGTACCTCTGTACTTGTGGTTGGACATTGTGTCTACTGTCACACATACTGTGACACGGTATACTATATTTTATTTCATGGAGTGCAGTTTCACAGAAAGGACTTTGTCGACAGACCTTCTACTGCCCCCTACTTATTGGTTGTCATAAATAAATGTTTTCCTTACTGTGACGGAAATCTTGTCTTCTTCTGTCAGTAACCAGTCACAACCCTCGTTCAGAAGAATTGACAGGCTCCCGTCAAATCCACGTGGAGGCAGAGTTGCCATATCTTTTCCGAATTCCAAGAATCCCGTCAGTCTCACTGTCTCATTTCGAGGGTCACCAGGATTGTGGCACTGTGCAATGTTGGGACAAGGGGACAGGATGGAATTGTCAGAGGTGTTTGTGTAGGAAGTCATAAATCTGTAAGTGAGTGTTCAAAGGAGCCACCGAACTGCACTCCTTGAAATAAAATGGAGTATACACGAGGGTAGGTCAACAAAGGGAAACACAGTAGGTAGAGGGATTCAATCCGGCATCGGAACTTGAATCCGGTGTGGCTTAGTGGTTTAAGCGCCAACACGTGAAAGCTAGAAACCCGGGTTCGAATCCCGGTGCCGGAGAGAATTTTTCTCCGTTCTACCGATTGTTCACCAAATACATAGTTCTGTTCATTTTTTTTTCTTTTTTTTTTGGATATCTGCGACGAAAAAAACATTTTATTTAATTATCAATGAAGGGTGAGGATTCTTGTTTCTTAATTTTAGGTTACTTACAAATGGCTTTTAGAGAACCCGGAGGTTCATTGCCGCCCTCACATAAGCGCGCCATCGGTCCCCGTCCTGAACAAGATTAATCCAGTCTCTAGGATCATATCCCACCTCCCTCAAATCCATTTTAATATCGTCTCATCTATGTCTCGGCCTTTTTCCCTCCGACCTCCCAACTAACACTGTATGCATTTCTAGATGCACCCGTACGTGCTACATGCCCTGCCCATCTCAAACATCTGAATTTAATAATTTGAATAATACAGGGAGCTACTGGCGGCTGGGTAGCTCAATTGGTAGAGCAGCTGGCTACGGACTGGAAGGTCCGGGGTTCGATCCCAAGTGGTGACGGGATTTTTCTCGTTGCCAAACTTCCAGAACGGCCCCGAGGTTCACTCAGCCTCCTATAAAATTGAGTACCGGGTCGGTCTTTCCCGGGGCTAAAAAAGCGGTCAGAGCGTGGTGCCGATCACACCACCTCATTCTAGTGCCGAGGTCATGGAAAGCATGAGGCTCTACCTCCATGCCCCCCAAGTGCCTTCATGGCGTGTGACTGGGATACCTTTACCTTTACAGGGAGCTACTACCTGAAAGCCAGATTTGCATAGCCTAATCTGGATTTAATGTTCCTAATTATGCTGAGTGAAGAATACAATGTGTGCAGTTCTGCGTTGTGTAACTTTCTCTATTCTTAATTTTAGGTTATTTTTATATAATATTTTATATAGTGTAATATGCTCAAAATCCTACCTTTTATCACAGAGCATTGGTAAAATATTTTATGCTCGACCATGCCGAAATGTAGTAATTACACACCTGGTAGCAGCCCTTTAATGGACCTCACTAAAGTACACCTATTCATTAAAGTTCAGGTGTTTCAACAATCAGAAAACACCATTGTAGCAATATGAAAGCGCAAGTATCGATTATTCTCGGATATGCAATCGAAAGACAATAAATCAATAAATGACCTATATTTGAAATAAGGTCAGTTCTGTTACTATAATAATTAGCGTTAATTGTAAATAATATTCAAATAAATTCAATTTGTCATCTCGTTTTTCAATGTATAATTCAATTTCAAGGTTATATCAAGATTAATGTTTATTTTACTCTCTAGATTATATCAAGGTCAATGTCGACATTTGTTTCTCGGAAAAAATAGATACTTTCGCGTCTGCGCACATCTCACAATTTACGAGGTATTGCACAAGGTCAGTTTCGTTCCTCAGTCAGTTAAGAATAACATGAATACTTAAGAATAATTTCAAGTTGAAATATGGTCGAGCATAAAAAGTCGTATGAAACTTGACTAGAATGGTAATTTTCATACAAGCGTCTTAATTACTACCATTATAGGCTCGTTGCATAATTTACTATTATATTCTTTCTCAAAGAATTTTGATAGTGTAATACCAACCTTAACATAGATCTTGAAAGGTCGCAGTGCTGGATCGTAGTGCCCCTCCCGAAATTCCTTTCACATATATGATATTGGTCAACTTATAATACTGGTTGATGAAATGAGTCGATTGGGTTGTGTTTAAAACGATAACGAATGTACATGAACCCTCGACCACAACATCTATATATATAATTTGAACTGGTAATGGAAATTACGGGAAAACGGCTGAACGGATTTTAATGAGTGGCCCCTCATTTTCATGCCTGGCATCCAAAGTTTTTCGGAAAAGTTGTAGTTTTCAGTGAACTGTCAATTTTCCTACATAATTTTCCTATTTTCCAAAATCCATCTGTTGTCAGTTTTGAGAACTAATTTTATTGAATCACGGCCGACTTGATTGAATTTCAGAATAAAACACACACTACAATTAACAACAGGCTATTACACGAAGGCCGTGACCTGCAGGATTGCCGACATATTTAGAGTTCAATTCAATTTGTTATTAAAAACTGATTCTGCAGTGTATAATTTTCTGAGTACAGCTGTGTATTGGATACTCAAATCTACGAAACTTGCGGTGGTTTGAAGACATTATTACCATTAGAAATTAAATATTATTATAGTTAATATCATGATGCGTCTATTCTTCATTAATTGTACATAATATTGATGCTATATTGATGACATGAAAGTGAAACGTTTTGAGGTTATGTAAGTAAGTGTAGAGAATATCTTACTTTAGATCTTCATTTCTATAATTTACTGAGTGACTGCTATATATATAACTACAAAACTTAAGTACGATAATAATATTGTTATTAAAAATCGAATATTTTTATACTTATTAACCCAGTGGGGTTGGATCTTTTTCATATACTTACTGGCGGTATAGCTCAGGATAGGGACCAATGGCGGGCTTATGTGAGGGCGGCAATGAAACTCCGGGTTCCTTAAAAGCCAGTAAGTAAGTAAGTAAGTAAGTAATGGCGGTGTAGTGTAGATATTGATATGTGTCATTGCCTTCAGTATTGGCTCGTGAGAGCGCAAAAATTACAGTTCCTAAGGAAAGATAAAGAGGTATTACTTACTGATAAAATAAGAGGCCTAGAAAATTTTGTAGTCTCCAGATAATTTCAGCAAGATCTCTTAGTAGGATAAAATTATTTTACGCTCTACATTTCAAGTTCAACATGCAGCAGCTATACGAAAATTGTATTGTTCGAAAGCTTAGCAAACCTGACATTTTTTTAACTTTTGCCTACAATCCACAATGACCTGAAATAGCTACTGCTATCGTCCTGACATTGATACTTGCGTTTTCGCGTTGAAACTCAAAAACTGAAGTGGATAGGGTCAAGAAAAAGTATTTGGCCTAAAAAAATCCATTCAGAGGGAGTATGTTTCATTATTATGGAAGCAAATAACTATCAAAAAGACGAGTGTTCTTCATTGAAAATAAATCTGAAAAATTTTTATTTGAACGTCTAACGAACTTAGTTTGCAGCAGCATTTGCTGCACAAGCCAATAGGTACTCTGTGTACAAAATATGCTGTGGTTATGTAGGCTCTTGGTTTTGTGTTGTTACTTCACACAAAGGCGGCTGGAATGATCCCCGTCGCTATATGAACCCGATGGCTAGGCACTTTGTTTCCGTGCCTGTTGCTGTTCGCGGAAGTGTGTCACGACAGTGAAAGTGAATAATAGCCGACCCTGGCATTGGCGTGCAGGTGTCAGCCCCATTACCGGCGGAGGGGGATCGGCAGGGGAGTGCCCACCCGAATTCAGCCGCAGTCATACTTTCGTCCACCCATTCCACACGGATACCGATATCGGAGCTGAAACCATAGTAACCGTTACCATATGAAACAAATGAAAGTGTTGGTTAAAAATACGCTCTTTCAGAATAAAAAAAACTGTAGGGTACCATTTAAGAATGTTTATGCTCGACCATGCCGAAATGTAGTAAAAGACGAAAACGCAAGTATCAATGTCAGGACGATAGCAGTAGCTATTTCAGGTCATTGTGGATTGTAGGCGAAAGTTAAAAAAATGTCAGGTTTGCTAAGCTTTCGAACAATACAATTTTCGTATAGCTGCTGCATGTAGAACTTGAAATGTAGAGCGTAAAATCATTTTATCCTACTAAGAGATCTTGCTGAAATGATCTGGAGACTACAAAATTTTCTAGGCCTCTTATTTTATCAGTAAGTAATACCTCTTTATCTTTCCTTAGGAACTGTAATTTTTGCGCTCTCTCGAGCCAATACTGAAGGCAATGACACATATCAATATCTACACTACACCGCCATTACTTACTTACTTACTGGCTTTTAAGGAACCCGGAGGTTCATTACCGCCCTCACATAAGCCCGTCATTGGTCCCTATCCTGAGCTACACCGCCATTAAGTATATGAAAAAGACCCAACCCCACTGGGTTAATAAATATAAAAATATTTGATTTTTAATAACAATATTATTATCGTACTTAGGTTTTGTAGTTATATATAGCAGTCACTCAGTAAATTATAGAAATGAACATCTAAATTAAGATATTCTCTACACTTACTTACATAACCTCAAAACGTTTCACTTTCATGTCATCAATATAGCATCAATACTATGTACAATTAGTGAAGAATAGACGCATCATGATATTAACTATAATAATATTTAATTTCTAATGGTAATAATGTCTTCAAACCACCTCAAGTTTCGTAGATTTGAATATCCAACACACAGCTGTACTCAGAAAATTATACACCTGGTAGCAGTCCTTTAACGCATGTCATTAAAGTACACCTACTCATTAAAGTACAGGTATTCAGCCAATGACAAGTCAGCTTTGTACCGTTATAAAACCGCAAGTATCGATTATTCTCGGATATGCAATCGAAAGAGAATTAGCGAAAAGTCACGGAGGCTGGAAATCCAATACTGTCGCAGAAGGTTATGTTCTGTTACTATAATAATTAGCGTTAATTGTAAATAATATTCAAATAAATTCAATTTGTCATCTCGTTTTTCAATGTCTAATTTAATTTCAATGTTATATCAAACTTAATATTTAGTTTACTCTGTAGGTTCTTATAGGCTATCAAGGTCAATGTGGACATCTGTTCCTCGGAAAAAGTCAATACTTTCGCGTCTGCGCACATCTCACAATTTACGAGGTATTGCTCAAGGTCAGTTAGATACAAATAAAATGAATAATTTCAAGTTAGAAATATGGTCGAGCATAAAAAGTCGTATGAAACTCGCCTATAATGGTGATTAAGAAGCTCTTATGAAAATTATGAAACGAGCGCAAGCGCTCGTTTCATAAACATCCATACTCGCTTCTTAATTACCTTCATTATAGGCTCGTTGCATAATGTACTATTATGCTCCACCATGCCGAAATGTAGTAATTATACACCTGGTAGCAGTCCTTTAATGCATGTCATTGAAGTACACCTATTCATTAGAGTTCAGGTTTTCGATTATTCTCGGATATGCAATCGAAAGACAACGAGGGAAACGTCACGGAAGCTGGAAATCCAATACTGTCGCAGAAGGTTATGTTCTGTTACTATAATAATTAGCGTTAATTGTAAATAATATTCAAATAAATTCAATTTGTCATCTCGTTTTTCAATTCTAAATCAATTTCCAGGTTATATCAAAATTAGTTCATGTTATTCTCAAGATTATATCAAGGTCAGTAACATTATTGTTCCTCGGAAAAAATCAATACTTTCGCGTCTGCGCACATCTCACAATTCACGAGCTATGCACAAGGTCACTTCCGCTCTTCAGTCAGATGCGAATAAAATGAATACTTCTGAATAATTTCAAGTTAGAAATATGGTCGAGCATAAAAAGTCGTATGAAACTTGCCTATAATGGTAATTAAGACGCTCGAATGAAAATTATGAAACTTGCTTGCGCTCGTTTCATAAACAAACATACTCGCGTCTTAATTACTATCATTATAGGCTCGTTGCATAATGTACTATTTCTATGATGTCGTAACTCGCACAATAGTCGCAAAAATACTCTGTTTCCATACATATATTCCTTTCTAAATGCAAGGGTTGACGTGTCTGATCTTTTTTTTTTTTTTTTTTTCCAAAATCCCTTCATTTTCTTTTAATTGCAATTATACGTTACTTTTGAAACACCTTGTATTAAGGATAATAATGAATGTTTTGTGTATAATCCAGAAAACAGTGATTGCTATTCTTGTTATTTGTGTTCGTATTGAATGATTCCATTTGTGTATTTCTTTTGAATAATAATAATTCAAGAACATAAATTATAAACATTAATATTCGTAACATGATAAGCAACCGAATTATTATTTTGGGAATTTGGGTAAGAAAGAATGTGTTATTTTTATGACACTTTTTTAGCAGTGTAACTAAAATGTCTGAAACTCATTCATTCATTCATTTATTTTATTCCATAGATCTTACATGAGCAATGAAGCTTTAAGATGTGGAACATGTCAACATTTTACAATATTACAATTACAATTTTTACAAATTTTTATAGTTTTACAATTTAGTAGGCCTAATTTTCTACAATTTTTACAATTTTGTACAATTTTTTTACATTTTTTTTTACATTTTGGCGAGATGTAGTGAGATGAGATGAGGTCCGAGGA
This sequence comes from Periplaneta americana, assembly GCF_040183065.1. Classification (NCBI taxonomy): domain Eukaryota; kingdom Metazoa; phylum Arthropoda; class Insecta; order Blattodea; family Blattidae; genus Periplaneta; species Periplaneta americana. The sequence continues at coordinate 163,374,345 of NC_091128.1, forward strand.
TTCGCCAAAATATTACCCGGCATTTGCCTTTTCGGTGGGGGGAAACCTCGGAAAAACCCAACCAGGTAATCAAATCAAAGGGGGTAATCAAATCAAAGGGGTTGATGCCAAGGACTCGCCATAGACCATCCGGCTTCAGTCCCACGGCTGGGGAAAACCTCCGAAGAAACCAAAGTCCAAAGGGGGATCCAACCCAAGCCCGAACGCAGCTCCGGATCAGCAGCCCAGCGAGTCTGTCGACTGAGCTACATCGATGGCTCTACTAAAAGTATACAATACATAGCCAATCAGATTATTAAATTTACAAACGCAAACGATCATTCATAAGTTGAGCTATATTATAATACAAAACAATTTAATTAAATTTAAGGCATAAACAATTCAACCAGTTGTGATATACAGAAATTGATAATACATATCATGCAAACTACTTCAAATTACAAACACAAACAATTTATCAGTAGAGCTATATAGATTACTATTCAATTTAAAGCATATACAATTCATCGGCCAAATCTATACAAATATATACAATACAAAGTAGCATACTTTCATTAAGCTATACAAATTTGTGCAATTAATATCAAGTAGATTAATTCAATTTATAATCATAAACAATTCATCAGTTGAGCTATACATATTACCATATAACTGATATAATAATTCACACGTCGCATTGTTTGCCATACTGCAGCACTTAAAACGTATGTGACACTACTAACAGCGCCACGAAGGGAACGTAGTGGCCAGATAAAATGAATGCCAGTGCGGTAACCCAAGCTATTAGACATTCCTCTCAGGTATTTTCATTTACCTGAAAGGAATTTGTATGGCTGCGATCGAGGCATCTGCGTAGCATGCCTCATAAACAAGACACGAATATGATAGAATGGCGGAGAACGTAGTGACAGAATTGTGATGGAATGCTCCTAGGTAAGATGGATGGTACTGAAAGAACGCGCTGTTTATTTACATAGTATTCAAGCTAATATCTTGAGTTTCGGAGGGAATAGTCTTTAATGAAGACTTTAATGATGGAATACATTTGGCGATGTCAAGAAAACTGAAAAAAATCACGCCAACAGAATGAGCAAGAGATTTCCAAAGGAAATTTTAAATTATCGACCGGGAGGAAAAAGATCCATTGGCAGACCTCAAAAGACATGGACAGAAAACAAGACCGTAACAGGCCACTCGGTCTAATACTTGTCAGGATGATGATGATGATGATGGTGTTTTTTTTATTTTGTTATTTAACGACGCCGTATCAACTACTAGGTTGTTTAGCGTCGATGGGATTGGCGATAGCGAGATGATATTTGGCGAGGATTCGCCAGAGATTACCTTGTATTCACATTACGGTTGGGGAAAACCTCGGAAAAAACCCAACCAGGTAATGAGTCCAAGCGGGGATCGAACCCGCGTCTGAACGCAACTTCAGACCGGCAGGCAAGCGCCTTAACCGACTGAGCCACGCCGGTTGCTACGATGGTGGTGGTGATGATAATGATGATGATGATAGTGTTTAATATTGGCAACGTAATACACTTTTTGAACGTTAATAACTAGAACAAAAATAACAGGAAGTATGAGTTTCTATGTCAAAACTTTAATGTTGCTGATGTTCAAAATGATTCCATTGGCAGCAATACATCGTCTGCAACGCTCTGGAACAGATCGACAAACTTGTGATATGGTTTCAATCAGAGTTTAAGCTAGAAAATAATTGTCGCAAAAATGCGCAAATGAAAAATTATATTTGTGCAAATTACGAAAAGCTTATGCAATGTTCTAAATAATTATACAGAAAGATAAAATTAATAAGATATGCAGAAACTAAAAGTTATGTAATTTGTTACTTGGAGTTTTATATGTGCAGCTGCAGTGCATATGTCTGTACAGATTACTGTGCACTTAACTGCGGAATCCCGGCCAAACAAGTCACTCAGCTGAGTGCGCTCCTAGTATAATGGCAGTTGACATTGGACATAAACGTCAACATTATATGCCTAACTTGGAGTCAGGCCACAAAGGGAAACATTGAAGGAGGAGGGTTCGATCCGGTGCTGTGGATTGAATTCGGCGTAGCTGAGTGGTCACAGCACTTGGTACGTAGAACCAATGACCCGGGTTCGATCCCCGGCGTCGGAGCGAATTTTTCTCTTCAAATATTAATTGTCAATATTACAGATATTATTCTGTAGGACAAATTAATGAAATCTACAAATTGTATTTATTTATGCTAATTCCATTACACTAATTGCTGTATATGTTCATATAATAAGTTACACGCAGCTATAGGGATTTCCATAAATCTACTGTCGCTTTTTTATATTCATGAAAAATGATAAGAAGTGGTAAAAGTATTAAAATATATTACTGGTTGATAATGCGATTCTAAGCATATTCCTGCTTCTGTGGCAGATTACGAAAGTTGTCACAGTGAAACGAAGTTCTTTGACAAACGGTAAACAATATATTAGTCTGACATTCAAGTGTCTTGATTATGGTTAGTAAAACCGGCCGGGTTTTTTACATCGGAATAGATACTGTTGTTCTGACCTTAAAAAATATTGAATTCAAAATACCAGGTTTTTTGTGAAGTTAGCTTTTAACGTCGTTATGATCGAGTGGCAAATGAATGCAATCTTAAGAAAATTTCAACATCAAACGGGTCAGAATCTTACGTTATTACATGTGTGCATGAATTACTGTATTTTATAACTTATAATTATTACATATCTTTATTATTTCTCCTATCATATATCGATACTAACGGCTTTCCAACAAATGAGTTCAGATGAAACGCAGTAATTCTATTATAAATATTTAAGCCGATAATATGCTTTACTTACAAGATTAATCCAGTCCCTACCATCATATTCCACCTCCTCAAATCCATTTTAATATTATCCTCCCATCTACGTCTCGGCCTCCCCAAAGGTATTTTCCCCTCATGTCTTCCAACTAACACTATTGCCCACGTGCATCAACGTCGGTTAGTGTAACCATCGGTTAAAATTGTGACCTAATCCCCGATTAAGCATTTTTACGGTGGATCGACCTCGGTTACGACTTAAATAGAAGTTAACCACAGTAATCTCTAACCGGCCAAATATGAGCGGTTAAAGGAGATAACCAGCGATTAGTAGAGCAAGTAAAGCAAAATGGCGGCCATAACCACAGGTGATTATTTCGAAGACGATTATTATTGTGCAGTACTTGAATTACTTGGATAGAGCGTGAGCGTGAAGGTTCTTTAGTGGAAAGAGAGAATTCTTGCGAGCAATTAGGTGACAGAAAATTTCAGGAGGGATTTCGTTTATCAAAATCTACAAATGGATCAATTGAAATAACACAAGAACAATCATATTTCTCCTACGGATCGGCTGCTTATATTACGATTCTATGTAACTATTATTTTCTGTATTTTAAGAGGGAATACTCGAATACCAGTATCTCTTTCTCTATGTCACTGGCTGAACAAAGAGAGGTTATGGATGGATCTTAGGATAATGCACAATTCCCTGGTGTAGTCCAAGATCGTACACACATTCTTACCAATTTTCTGCATCCTTTTCCTTTATGGATATTCCATCTTTTTTATATATAATAGGCCTACATTTAAATCTAGTAATTAAGTCTATCGATACTTCAACCTAACATTGGGATATAATCATTTTTGGATTCAATTTTCCATTTTGTACGATTTTAACCTAAAAGTACTGAAAAAGAAAGAAATGGAACTCCCAAATATAACAGTGCCCAAAGGCAAACAAATGCAACGCGAAAATGTAGGATACGTTCATTTCGATGTAGAACATAGTGAGCGCAGTCTTTTTTAGACGTTGACTATTATCTTTGCAGCGGTATGGATGCTTTCCTTTAGTCATTTTGTAGAAACAATGTACCATCATAGACTTTACTCTGGTTAAATGAGGTGTCAGCTAGCCAAGTTTTAGTAATCGGTGATTATGAATGGTGCACATAAATTACATTTTAACCACGGCTACTGTTTAACCATCGTTTCGTAATCTATGATTACTGCGTTTTTAATCAATGTTGATGCACTTCGCCATAAATGTATTTCTGGAGTCACCCATATGTGCTACATGCCCTGCCCATCTCAAACGTCTGGGTTTAATGTTCCTAATTATGTCAGGTGAAGAATACAATGCGTGTAGTTCTGCGTTGTGTAACTTTCTCATTCTCCTGTAACTTCATCCTTCCTAGCCCCAAATATTTTCTTAAGCACCTTATTCTCGAACATCCTTAACCTCTGTTCCTCTCTCAAAGTGAGGGTCCAAGTTTCACAATCATACAGGACAACCGGTAATTCATTTTCATTCATAGTGTTTTGCCCAAGGGCAGGTCTTTCACTGCAAACTCAGCATTCTCCAGTCTTTCCTATTTTCTGTCTTCCTCTTAGTCTCCGCATAATGATCCATGTATCTTAATGTCGTCTATCATGTGATATCTTCTTCTGCCCCGAACTCTTGTCCCGTTCACCATTCCTTCCAGTGCATCCTTCAGTGGACAGTTTCTTCTTAACCAGTGACCCAGGCAATTCCTTTTTCTTTTCCTTCAGTTTTAGCATCATTCTTTCTTCACTCACTCTTTTCAACACAGCTTCGTTTCTTATTCTGTCTGTCCATTTCACAGTCTCCATCCTTCTCCATATCCACATTTCAAATGCTACTAATCGCTTCTCTTCGCTTCGTGTAATGTCCATGTTTCTGCCCCATACAGTGCTGCACTCCACACGAAGCACTTCACTAGTCTCTTCCTTAGTTCTTTCTCCAGAGGTCCGCAGGAGATTTATAAATTCTAACTTTCAGCTTTTTTGAAAGCAGACTGGATGACAAAACTTCCCAGTCGAATAATATTAGGCATTTCTTATATTTATTCTGCATTTAATTTCCTCTCGAGTGTCAACTTATAGAGATATATTAAGTAGAGAGAGAGAGAGAGAGAGAGAGAGAGAGAAGGAAGGAAGGAAGGGAGGGAGAGAGAGAGAGTATATTTGCGTTAAATTTACTTCATTCAGAATCCTTATAAAATAAGAACCAATCCCTTAAAAATCTAAATACTGTATACCAGTAACACCCAGCTGAGAGCATACATTTCTAACGTAATTACATGGAACCTGTGATTCCGCCTGTTACTTTTTTTCTTAGGAGTTTAGTATACGAGGTTGTAGAACTGGATAGTTTATGGGCGCTGAAATCTAACAGTGAATCATAGTCATAAATTATGACACACAACTCGTACGAACTAGGTTGTGTGCCCTGTTATCGGTCAGTACGGTGGGTGACTTGGTTAGTGTCCATAGTTATCAGCTGCAATACAGGATACATACGCTGTCAATTCGTTATATAAATGCAAAGCAATACTTTACTACAAGTGTACGTTATGACGTCTTCACTATCTTTGATTTTTGAAAGAATAGATAAGCGTCATATAATCTAGCTTCCCCATGGCTGAGTGGTTAGCCTCTCTACCTTCCGTCGTGGCGGCCCGGTTTCGATCTCCGTTGGTCATGAAGGAATTTGTGGTGGACAAAGCGGGCGCGAGAGGTTTTTGCTCTGATCACATATAACAGATTGATCAGTCTAACGCACTTTGAAGACAATTTTTTATGAATTTCACAATGCTGCCAGATAGCGGCTGCAAAGGAAGTCACTTTATAACCCTGATGGAATTGCATGGAGTACAGCTGGCGCCAGTGTTTTTGGCGTGTGTCCTAGATATATAGTGCCCAGTTTGTGAGTTGCTACTGCAGCTGAGAATGGTACCGCTTCCTATACACGTCACATCAGCCATTTGCCAAATACAGTTGTCAGACTGATTGCGGCAAATGTAAAACATTCGCACTTAACGTTCCCATTACTTATTTCACACGCCAAAAACGGTGACGCGGACTGTAATAGCTCGCAGCGTCCCGCGCCGTGGCGTCGTGGTCTTAGACATCCTCCCTAGAACTCGCGTTACGGAATGCGTCCTGGTTCGAGTCCTCATGGGAGAAGAAATTTTCTCATGAAATTTCGGCCAGTGTACGGGACCGGTGGTCATCCAGCATCGTGATGCACTTGGGGACCTACGATAGTTAGCGAAATTCGGTTACGAAAGCCAGCTATAACGGCTGGAAGGATCATCGTGCTAACCACACAATACCTCCTCCATTCTGGTTGGATGATCGTTCACCTCTGCTTCGGCATGTGGACGTGAGGCCAGCAGCCGACTGGTCGGTCATGGTCCTTCATGGGCTGTCGTGCCTCGGATGATTATTATTATTATTATTATTATTATTATTATTATTATTATTATTATTATTATTATTATTATTAGCTTGCAGCAGTACTTCCATTTAGCGGTCGTTACCAAAAAACTTATTTTCGACAGTGGAGATCCTGGTAATTCTTCTCTTTTATATGTTCCCATTTCATAATATGGAAATTACCAATCTGATTCACAGGGTGGAAGTAAATAACCCTGCAGCTTGAAAGGGATGGTAGGATATACTTAAATGAATAGAAAAGCTATATTACGTTTTGTGATAAAATGCACTGTTAATTAGAAAATTGAGTTGGAAGTTTCAGCAGTCTGGCAACATCGCCGCTAACACACCCCTCTTTCTTCTTGTAATATAGGCTAAATGTAAGAGGTCAACGAACTCAGATCTGTCTGTCTCAAAGAATTACCTCCCATCTCCCTTTCTGGCTACAATGTTGCAAGCTGGCCGCATCAGTCAGTGGCTTCAAATTCGTGGTTTATAAATTACATTTACACGAAAACCGTCCACGCTATTGAAATACGCCAACGGGATAAATGATTCTTTATTAGATTTTCTACCTATATGGACAAAAATCATGATCCTACTCGCAATAGTTACCGGGTAAGAGGGTATTAAACAATTGGGGGGGGGGGAAATATATTTTTTTTCTGATATAACTATGAACTTTTCACCAATATAGTATTACAGTTTTTTTGTTACATACAACATGAGCTCTTCGTTCTGAAAATCTGCGGGTTATTTCACTTCCACTCTGTATTACGTGATCAGGGTTTTTTTTTGGGGGGGGGGGTTCTCCCTTTTCCCTTCACAGTCACTCTTATTCTGCGAGGTCTAGAGCCAGACCTCCGGAACAAATAAAAATTGAAAGTTGTACAAATTCGTGCTTAGTAAACTATGCATGGCGATGCTCCTCTAGAAGTTCTACATTTGCATGAACCCATTTTGACCAAATTGTGCAAATACAGCAGCCGTGGCGAAAAGGCCATGGTGCGCCGAGCCACTGTGTAAGCTGCAACGTGCATAGCACCTATGGAGGGAGGCGGACAACCGAAGGGGAAGTTAATGTTTAGGACGTGTAACGAAGAAAGAAATGAACAAGAAAACATAGGACACATTATCACAACCTAAAATTAACTGTCTTCAGAATGTCTCTGCGACAAAGTTTCAAAATCAGGAATTATGTCACTTACTGCCAATCGTAGTTGATCACGAAGGTATTTGTCTGTCAGTCGTGATCTAATTTTGATTTTTACTATTTTCATTGTTGAAAATAATTTTTCACAAACGTAAGTTACAGCGAACATGGCTTCAACAGAGCAAGCGAAAGAACGAAGCTTCAAATATTTATTTTTTTCCAAAGATTTGAAAAGTTCAATATCTGTCAAGTCCTTACATCTAGCTTTCATTTAACGTCACATTGTAAATCTGTGAGTTTAAATTGAAAATCTAACCGCATTATTCGTACATCTGCTGTAAAAGAATCGACGTACAGAGATGATGATGATAATGATATAATAATAATAATAATAATAATAATAATAATAATAATAATAATAATAATAATAATAACACTTAACCTTTTAATGTTTCATCAGTAACATGTAGTAACTTATAATGCCGTTTTATGTTATACAACCGTTTTCCTAGTAATATTTGTGAACAAATCTTACATTTAATATTTTCATCATATTGTAAGCAAAAGAATGCATCCTCCCATCCTACTTGAAACTTTCGTTTTTTATAGAGGTACATGGTATCGAGAGAGATATTGCGACGATACGCCACTCGCAGGTCCGAGACAAATACAAATGGAACGGAGTTTGACTCCAGTGAGTGAGAGGGTGGGGGTTGTAGGTAGGAAGCGAGAGAAAAGCACTGCGAGCCACAATGTGCTCGTGAGTCGCATTTTCGCCGCGGCTGAAATACAGTAAACTTCGTATTAGAGTAGACGGACTGCTTGCTTTTAGTCTTTATTAGGGAAGCAACGGACTCAAGAGTCAAGACGTGTAAAAGGATTAGACAAGTCTTAGTTACGTTTGGTGCGCAGCTGTTTTCAGTATTTAGCAGGGATCATGTGTAAAATTTAGTATGGGAGTATGGGATGAAGATAAATGCAAACAAGTCGAAAAACTTTGTTATCGGAAGAAAACTAAAGAAGGTAAACGTGCGAATTGGACATGAGGCAGTGGAACAAGTAGCTTCAAAATACTTTGGGTCGTCTATAAGTAGTAACATGAGCTGCTGCCAGGAAGTCAAAAGGAGGTTAGCAATGACCAAGGAAGCTTTTAATAGGAAAAGGAGCATCTTCTGCGGACATCTGGAAAAAGAACTAAGGAAGAGAGTAGTAGAGTGCTTTGTATAGGACAGAAACATTACGACGAAGTGAAGAGAAACTACTGAAACAATAAAATGAAATGTTGATATGGAGAAGAATGGAGCGTGTGAAATCGACAGACAGAATAAAAACGAAGGTGATTCTTTCGTTTTTTCTGTTTATTTTCTTACTTTGTTTTTTATTTTTTTATTTTAATTACGTTTATGTAACGTACGAATTTTTATGTGTTACAATATGATATTCCTTTATGTCTTCTTAATAAGTTATTGTTTTTTCCATTTCTTATAATTTTATTGCTTGCAGTGATAAATGCTGTAAATTTGACATAACAGTAGACTACTGAGACATTCTACATTTTATTTTTACTAACATTTTTAATATTAACCTGTCTATACCTTTAGAGAATAGGAAACACCGCTTGCTCCCCCCTCCAAGACTGGAGTTCGATGATACTGGCGTAAAACACAAATCACTCTACTAGGTATAGGAAGGAAGAAAAGTAGCTCATCCATTTACGTAAACTAGGAAATATCGCGATTTTGAGTTTGATAATTTTCATTAGGTTTTTCTTTAATCAAAGTACAGTACTGTATTAAGAATAAGTGTTTTTACTCACGAAGTGAGTTATCCATGCGAACATATTCATTATGCAGTGTATACTGTCTACAGCACATTAGCGTACAATATAGAGAAAGAAGTTAAATTGAAAAATAATCATAATATGAATATTTAAACACAATTTTGAAAATGGTGGCCGTTCATTTCGATACAGGCTTCAGTTCTTTTGTGCATATTATCGCACTATAGACTATTGCATCTAATTCCAATTGCCAGTTTCGTCCTTCGTACTAGTAACTCATGTTGAAATAATTCTGTACCTACTCTACGTACTGTAAATTCAATCTTCACTTCTGCCCGACCCGCACAGATAAAATTACTCAGACACGCTATCTACTGTCCGTCCAAGTGGTTATGCCGCAGGATTGTAAAAAGGGAGGAAATCACGTGACAGTTAATTACTTAACGAGGCCCATTTATTTAAGTTAAATTAAACAGCTGTATAATATTACGTAAACTTCCAATTCCTAAGAGAAATTAATGTTTTCAGAAAAGAGCTAAGACAGCCCAGCTATTACAGAGGGGCGAGCAGAAGCAGGTGGGGGAAATCGGGATGCGACGTAGGCAAACAGACGACAGTCCTGTGCGAAAATATGATTCAATATTGAAAGCTCTTTCGTCACTGGAAAACGCGAACATATTTCTGGAACGTACTATACTCAGTAACTCAGTACTGCTTACTATCTGCGGTCTTGGCTCTGTGTGGAGTTGGAACTTCCTTAGTAGAAGGGGTGGGAGTGAAGTACATTCAAAAACTCAGATACAATAAAAATTGAAGTAAAAATAAAATGATGTCCCTGTATATTATTTTGCAGTGTTTCACAATTGTGTAAATAAAATTCTTCGGTGGAAATTTTGTCACTAAGGTTTTCGTCTCCATTTATCCATGATTCCCATGATGTAGTCCTTGTGTGCGAATTTTGGAACAGCCTGTATATAGTGTATTTAAAACTGCAAATTGAAGGAAATTATTAATAACATCTTTGACTTTAACGTAAATCATGACATTTATGTTATACCGTAGTATATTCATTATACCATGAATTTATAATTCCTGATTTATTGTATTAAAAAAGCAGTAAAATTTACCTTGTGTCATGCTGTTCTAAGAACTTCGAAATTATTGATGTGAAGTAGTCGTTGCTTAAGGACTACGAGACAGCGATTCCCATCTCCGAGAGAAGGAATATGGAAGGGCACCTTCTGCAAGATAATGGAGCATAAAGCAAATATTATAATGACAAGCCAGACGTCGAGTGGGTAGATGACGAAAACATTAATGTAATGAAAGGGAAATAGGCTAGGCCAACTTCAATCAGAGTTGACTTAAAACAATCTTCACGAGAAAAATGCCGCTGATATTAAAGTTGATGACATTTATTTGCGTCTGATTCAGAAAAACAACTACATTTCAATATTCGTACAAAAAAATATGAACAATCCAATGTGCCTGCGGTAGACATTTCTGGGACTGAAATGTAGGACTGACAAGAAGAAAGAGCCTCGCCGTAGCCGCGTGGTCTAAGGCGTCATGCCTTGGATAAGCATGAAGGAAGGAATTTTCTCATGAAATTTCAGCCAGTGTATGGGACTGGTGTCCACCCAGCATCGTGATGAATTTGAGGAGCTACAGTGAGTAGCGAAATCCGGTTTCTAAACCAGCGATAACAGCTGGAAGGAGTCTAACAAGGAAGGCACACGCTTTTAGGATCACAAATTTTGATGATTATATTTGAGATGGAAGTTAGAGCTATAGAAAGAAATGTGTAATATTGCAATCAAAAATGGAGAATATGAGGATTGGTAGTATAATAATAATAATAATAATAATAATAATAATAATAATAATAATTTATTTTATTTTACCTGGCAGAGTTAAGACCTTAAGGCCTTCTCTTACACTCAACTAGATCTACAATTAATGCAAGTGCATAAATAATAATAATAATAATAATAATAATACTATTTTTTTATTTTACCTGGTAGAGTTAAGATTTTAAGGCCTTCTTTTACACTCAACCAGATCTACAATTAATACAAGTGCATAAATACCTGGTAGAGTTAAGATCTTAAAGCCTTCTTTTATACCCAACCAGATCTACAATTAATACAAGTGCATAAATAATAATAATAATAATAATAATAATAATAATAATAATATTTTTTTATTTTACCTGGTAGAGTTAAGATTTTAAGGCCTTCTTTTACACTCAACCAGCTCTACAATTAATACAAGTGCATAAATAATAATAATAATAATAATAATAATAATAATAATAATATGTTTTTATTTTACCTGGTAGAGTTAAGATTTTAAGGCCTTCTTTTACACTCAACCAGATCTACAATTAATACAAGTGCATAAATAATAATAATAATAATAATAATAATAATAATAATAAATTTGTTTATTTTACCTGGTAGAGTTAAGATTTTAAGGCCTTCTTTTACACTAAACCAATCTACAATTAATACAAGTGCATAAATAATAATAATAATAATAATAATAATAATAATAATAATAATAATAATATTTGTTTATTTTACCTGGTAAAGTTAAGATTTTAAGGCCTTCTTTTATATTCAACCAATCTACAATTAATACAAGTGCATAAATAATAATAATAATAATAATAATAATAATAATAATAATATTTGTTTATTTTACCTGGTAGAGTTAAGATTTTAAGGCCTTCTTTTATACTCAACCAATCTACAATTAATACAAGTGCATAAATAATAATAATAATAATAATAATAATAATAATAATAATAATAATAATAATAATAATACTCATACTCGTAAATAAGATCACAGATGTATCACTTGTATATAGATCACAGATGTATCACTTGTGTATGTTTGACAACTAACAGCGACTAAGCGTGAAGCCGTATCGGCGAAATACTGAACTGAACGCCTTACGCCATTTTTAACAATCACACAGCTCATATACATCAGACTGGTCACCGGCGTGTTGTGTTCGGGCGTGGGTTCTTGCTTGAGCTGATTACTTGGTTTTTTCGAAGGGTTTTCCCAACCGTAAGACGAATGTCAGGTAATCTCTGGCGAATCCTCGGCCTCATCTCGCCAAATACCATCTCATTGTCTCCAATTCCATCGACTGTAAATAACCCACTAGTTGATATAGCGTCGTTAAATAACCAAGTAAAAAAATGACACTGCTAATCTACGAGAGGTGAAATATGGAAGGCGAGATTTCGGTAGATATAAATTTTAATAATAATAATAATAATAATAATAATAATAATAATAATAATAATAATAATAATCAGCTGCCATACAGGTTACAGTCCCAGAAGGACTGTTACGGTCCATAAAAGTTTTCAGCCCATCTCTTCATTGAACGTCCAGTTGATCTGTCTCTAGCTTGGTAATGCAGGATTGCACAAGGGATTCTAGTCCTAGACATAAGCCTCACATGCTGACGCCATTTATCTTGATAGTGACATATGTCTGATAGTATAGAGTTCATTTCAAGTTCCTTTAAGATGTCTTCATTTCTTTTATGGTCCCACTTACTAGTATAGCCAGCTGTTCGGCGCATGAATCTTATTTGACAAGCAGTCATTCACTTGCGTCACCTTTCCTTGGAGCCCATAGCGCAGAACTGGTCGTACTCAGGTTTTATACAGACGAGTGCGGGTATGTCGCTGAACTAGAGATGGTTTCATGATTCTGTTTATGATGCCCATTGATTTATTATACTGTAAAATTTTGCCATGAATGTCCAAATCTGCTAAGAAAGATAATTAAGCCAAGATATTTAAATTCTTTAACTCTTTCCAAAATAACTCCATTAATATAAATTAATTCCATTAATATAAATTATACTTAATTTAAACCAATAAATACAACACAAGAGCAAGAATAAAGAAGAAAGAGAAAAAGAGAGAAAAATACACATTTAATATAAATAGACAATCCGACAGAAGCCAGTGATATTCAATAAAAAACATGAGTATAGTCGACAGAAATAAAAGGTAAAAAAAATACATTTGTTAATATTATATATCATGGATAATTATACAAATTTCTTTTTTAAAAGCTTCAATTTTAAAATATTTCAAATTTGGAAAATAGTTTGTAATTTTATTATGAAGTCTTGGGCCGAAACTAGCACCATGTTTAAGAGCTGCACTTGTATTACATTTAGGCTCAATTAATGGGAAAGTAGACTTTTGTCTTCAGTACGATATTCATGTCGATTAGATTTATAATTTCGAGGGAAAAATTGTTCCGGAGCCGGGTATCGAACCCGGGACCTTTGGTTTAACGTACCAACGCTCTACCACTGAGCTACTCGGGAACTCTAACCGACACCGATCCAATTTCTCCCTCTATATCCACAGACCTCAAAGTGGGCTGACAACCGTCAAGCAACCAACTTCGAGTGCACACTAACTCCGTGTGACTTAAATTGTGGCGTTCTGTTAACGAACAGTGACGTGTGACGTGTCGGTTAGAGTTCCCGAGTAGCTCAGTGGTAGAGCGTTGGTACGTTAAACCAAAGGTCCCGGGTTCGATACCCGGCTCCGGAACAATTTTTCCCTCGAAATTATTCAAATCAACTTTACAGGGAGTTATACCTGAAATCTTGATTTGCATAATACACGTCACTGTTCGTTAACAGAAAGCCACAATTTAAGTCACACGGAGTTAGTGTGCACTCGAAGTTGGTTGCTTGACGGTTGTCAGCCCACTTTGAGGTCTGTGGATATAGAGGGAGAAATTGGATCGGTGTCGGTTAGAGTTCCCGAGTATCTCAGTGGTAGAGCGTTGGCACGTTAAACCAAAGGTCCCGGGTTCGATACCCGGCTCCGGAACAATTTTTCCCTCGAAATTATTCAAAACAACTTTACAGGGAGTTATACCTGAAATCTTGATTTGCACTGTTCGTTAACAGAAAGCCACAATTTAAGTCACACGGAGTTAGTGTGCACTCGAAGTTGGTTGCTTGACGGTTGTCAGCCCACTTTGAGGTCTGTGGATATAGAGGGAGAAATTGGATCGGTGTCGGTTAGAGTTCCCGAGTAGCTCAGTGGTAGAGCGTTGGTACGTTAAACCAAAGGTCCCGGGTTCGATACCCGGCTCCGGAACAATTTTTCCCTCGAAATTATTCAAATCAACTTTACAGGGAGTTATACCTGAAATCTTGATTTGGATTAGATTTATGTTTTATTTGATTTCTGTGGCAGTAAGTTAGTAAACTATATTTATAAATTTCTTCAATAGGCAATACATTAAAATCTGTATATCTGTATTATCATAATGTGTAAATAGCTATTTTATAGAGTACCGGGTAATTGATGTGGTCCTTAATTTAGTAAGTTTGAGAAACGCTGGTGTAAAAGCTGTGTGTACCGCGGCTCCCAGTTTGACGAGACTTTGGTCGAGGTCGAATGCTTGATAATACAAGACATGGCCGGCCTTGTGAGCCTCTCCATTCTGCAGATTGTTGTTGGTAGGTGGGAATTACACCGCCACAGCACGAGAAATTCATTAAGTTCACATTTCCAGTGCATGAAAATCTCTTCAGATCCGGTCCCGTTGCGTATGATTACATGCAACGATTAGAGAATTTGTCACGAGTTTTGAGAATGGTTCGATTTCTCATGCGGTTATTCTATATCGAAATCTCTGGCGAACAGATGAAGACTAGTATTTGCAAACCCAACAACGAATACCAGCGAAATGGGAAAGTTACTAATTCGTTAAACAGTTGAACTGCACTTACGCTTCGATTCTACGTACGTACGTTTTTTATTATTTTTTATTGGGTTATTTTACGACGCTGTATCAACATCTAGGCTATTTAGCGTCTGAATAAAATGAAGGTGATAATGCCAGTGAAATGAGTCCGGGGTCCAGCACCGAAAGTTACCCAGCATTTGCTCATATTGGGTTGAGGGAAAACCCCGGAAAAAACCTCAACCAGGTAACTTGCCCCGACTGGATTCGAACCCGGGCCACCTGGTTTTGCGGCCAGACGCGCTGACCGTTACTCCACTCGTACGTACGTACATAGATACATACATACATTCATACATACATACGTACATACATACATACATACATACATACATACATACATACATACATACATACATACATACATACATACATGCATACATACATACATCCACACCTGTGGAGTAACGGTTAGCGTCTAGCCGCGAAACCAGGTGGCCCGGGTTCGATTCCCGGTCGGGGCAAGTTACCTGGTTGAGGGTTTTTCCGGGGTTTTCCCTCAACCCAATATGAGCAAATGTTGTGTAACTTTTGGTGTTGGACTCCGGAATCATTTCACCTGTATTATCACCTTCATATCATTCAGACGTTAAATAACCTAAGCTGTTGATAAAGCGTCGTAAAATAACCTACTAAAACAAAAAATAAAAAGTACATACATACACGTACATACATACTCGTACATTTCCGATTTTAGCAGTGTTTATTGAAGGAATACATCAAAGCTAGACTGTATTTATAAATGGTCTACTTACTAGCAAACTAGGACTAGGTTGTGCTAGCTAAAGTAAATGTAAACAAGCCAATGAAAGTATGCGGTCTGGATTGTAGAACACACTCTTTAATAGATTTTTTTTTTCCTTCTTTGAAAGCATAAGAGTAGGCTACACTTAAGGTATATTTATGGATATATTTATTTAATTTAGTTTAATGAAATTTTGAATTTTGTTTTCCATTTATAATTTACATAATGTAAATATATACAAAAAATACACATAATACAAAGTACAGAATATACAGAGTGTCCCAAAAGTCTCCATACATACGGAATGTTAGTTTCAAAATATAGAAATGTCACATAATGTGTTGAATATGGTCAACATACTCCCCAGATCATACACCTCTTGATTTTTACCTCTGGGGTTCTTAAGTCGCAGGTATGCCAGGAGAAAATCCGGAACTTACATCATCGTATCATCGACGTCTGTCATCATGTGATGCTGGGGATGTTGTAGAATGTGTACCGGAACTAGTTGGATCACATTTACCTATGTCTGACTCTCGAAGACTGCCACATTGTGGCATATCTATTTTCAACTAACATTTCCTATGTATGGAGACTTTTGGGACACTCTTTATAACAATACAAATAGAATAAAATAATACATAAATATAACATAGAGAATACAATAATATTAATAAATTTGAGGACAGAATGAGCAGCGGTCGTGTTCAGTCGTAGTTCAGGTATTTTTAATTTTTTTTTTGTTGCTTTGATTTTATTTGTTTAGTTTACAATAAATTCACTTTATTTTATAACCCATAGTAATTTTGACATCCCTCCAGTGAGTTTATGTTTTCTTTCCTGAGAACTTCAGAGTTTAGGGTTCCATGATTATTTGTCAACAATATTAACAACGAGAAAAATATGACTGCTGTAGCTTCATAAACACGGCAGCCGTTATATAGGCCTACTCCTATTGGAAGACCCTATATTTTCTCTTCATATGAAACGACATTCCGAAATTGGTCCCCGCTCACAATAAATGTTTCACTATGGTTTACTAAAAGTGTCCTATCATACGTTTCTATTATCACTTTAATATTGCGGAATTCGCGATTACAAATCAGACGAGTGGTCGCACAGGTCTGTAGCTGCTCTGGATGACGAGATATTACTGAGAGAGGCCACCCGGCAGGGCTAATTTTATACACAATTTCGGCGACCTCATGCCCATAGCAGGGGAGATGGCGTCAATGGACGTGGCCACACAAGTTACATTGGTTCATTGCTTAACTACTAATAACATTAGCATTCGGCTGTGGCTCAGTGTTGTCACAGTAAGCATTTGAAATTGTATCTTTTTTTTTTCACCACGAATTTCGAAACGGGTGCCCATACTAGGTGCGGGTAAACACGTATTTTACCTTTAAAAATATAAGAAATGGGACACAAAATGAATTGAAGCAAAATAAACAATTCGGGTACAGATCAATCAGAAGAATTGAAAATCGATGGGACTGCACTAGCGATTGTAAAATACGGCGTGATTTTGTTTTTAAGTTGTTGCACCGTGTCTGTCGTACATACAGTATAGAAACATTCGGTATGATTATGATTTAATAACCTGAAGGTCTTTATTCTCCCAGACACCTGCATGATAATATCTTGGTTATATATTTTCCAATAGCCAACTTTGCACGTAAAAGATTTTCAGCAGGGGGAGCGCATACCGAGAAGATTGAGGTGTAACGGATATGACGTCAAACTACACCCTTCACGCACCATGAAGCTTCACGCGACTTGGGAAACATCCAATTAATTGCTGTACCACGTGGCGATGTTACTTAATGAACTGGTTATTTATGTTTTTAATAAGGACTATAATCCGCTGCCGTGACTTAGTGGATAACATACGGCGTAGCCATTGCAGCTGATGTCAGAATAGTTTGATGTAACCCATTGTCGTTGCTAGGCAACTGACGTGAAATGCTGAAATTTTCGCAACATTTAAATTATTTAACACTAGCACAGAAATTATGCCAATGAATACATAAATACAGGGCATATCAAAAGTCCGGTAACACTTTCAATATTTTATTACATAAAAACTACAAATGATAGCACTTTCAAACACACGTCAGTTTAAAGTCAAACTCTCACAGTTCTGTTTACTCCTTACAGAGATTCAATGTGTGAACCACGAGTGACTCGGCAGATGTCCAAACGATAATCAAACTCTTCCCATACTCTTTTCAACATATCCTCTGTGATCGTGGCGGCAGCTTCTCGAATTCTGGTTTTCAATTCCTCTAAATCACGTGGCAAAGGCGGTACAAACACACGGTCCTTTAGATACCCCCATAGAAAAAAGTCACATGCAGTCATATCGGGTGACCTTGGTGGCCATGTCATGAAACATCTGTCCCTTACTCCAGCACGTCCTATCCAACGATCAGACATCTCCGTATTCAGGTAAGCACGAACTGCATTGTCACATGCAGTCATATCGGGTGACCTTGGTGGCCATGTCATGAAACATCTGTCCCTTACTCCAGCACGTCCTATCCAACGATCAGACATCTCCGTATTCAGGTAACCACGAACTTCATTGTGGAAATGTGGCGGAGCCCCATCTTGCTGAAAGATGAAATCGTCATCGAGAGCTTGTCTAAGTTGAGGCACCAACCATTGCTCCAACATGTCCAGATATGAATGTCCAGTCACAGTAGCCTCAATGAAGAAGAAAGGTCCGTACAGTTTTCGTTGTGACAACGCGCAGAAAACATTCACCTTTGGTGAATCATGTTCATGTTCAATGATTCTGTGATGGATAGATGTTTCATGACATGGCCACCAAGGTCACCCGATATGACTGCATGTGACTTTTTTCTATGGGGATAGCTAAAGGACCGTGTGTTTGTACCGCATTTGCCACGTGATTTAGAGGAACTAAAAACCATAATTCGAGAAGCTGCCGCCACTGTCACTGAGGATATGTTGAAAAGGGTATGGGAAGAGTTTGATTATCGTTTGGACATCTGCCGAGTCACTCGTGGTTCACACATTGAATCTCTGTAAGGTGTAAACAGAACTTTGAGAGTTTGACTTTAAACTGACGTGTGTTTGAAAGTGCTATCATTTGTAGTTTTTGTGTAATAAAATATTCAAAGTGTTACCGGACTTTTGATATGCCCTGTACATCTATTTAAATATACATATGTGTAATCTAATGCAATGTGAAACACTGTTAAAATTGAACAAAGTGCAAACATCTGTTGTGAAACAATACAAATGTGAAATTAAAAAAAAAAAAATTAAAAATTCAAAACATCGATAAAATGCATGTATAAACTGTTATATAAGTAAAATATTAAAGTACGTTGTGTTGAACAGTCTATTATAGAGCATGGAAATTCATATGATTCCAGTGTAGTTGCTTGTACGAAGATTGGACAAGGAATAAATTAGGTGCAAAATAAAATAAACATCCTTTCCCTAGTGGTGTGAACTAGGCGCTGCCCGAAGTGGACTTAGACAAATTTTTACGCTACAGAAGAGGGTCAGTTTTTGTGTGAAAATGGTGACACCAAAAAATTCAACTCAAAAAATTTTATAATGCATACCTCACAGACACTCTGAGGCCCGATTGTATAAACCATTTAATCTTAGATCAGAGGTTAAATTGATCCTTGTTTCAGCTGAACTTGGAATTTTGTGTTGTATAAAGTCTAATCTGAGATTAATTTGTCTCAAACTAAAGTCAACTTTGACTGAAGAAATTTCTCCGATTAAGTTAGATGATCCAAGTTCAGTTATTTCTTTTCTGTTTGAAATATACGAGTGACAGATTGTGCAAATAAAATATCCATTATTATTAATATCAATAGATATGATAGGTACATTTATATATATTTCTTTCAATTTCTTGCCTTAATACACAAACAATCTTATATTTTATAAGGCTCTATCGTGTTCAGCAGTATCAAATAACATAACCTATAATTATATTATGTTTATAACAACCATTAATTATTAATGGATATGATAGGTACATTCATAAATTTTCAATTTACTGTATTACTAAACGAAAATTGTCGTTTTATAAAGCTTTATTATGTTTAGCAGTATCAAACACCATAACATGTTAACAACTCGGAGAACAGTCAACCTTCTTCTTTTTGTCCGCCATTATTTACACTGCACAAAAAAACCAGTGTCTCCAACAGAGTATACGGAAAGTCGCCAAAAAGTAGTTGTAAAGCCGCTAGATTTCTCATTATCAACAAAGAAAGATTAAATTTTGTCACTATTGGGGTGCTAAAAAGGTCACTAAATCCCTATTTAAGCAATATAAAAGTTAAAAGAAATTGTTGTTGAAAAACAGTTAAAGTCGCTAGATTGAAAACACTGAACAAACCTGTATAACATGGTCCGCGCATCACGTTTTTCACCTGTTTATGCGATGTTGCCAGATCCTTTTTACGTGAACTTAGATTACATTTGAACCAAGGTAATTTGATCGCAGAAAAGTTTTATACAATAGAAGTCTGAACTCGGTTCACTTTTCGATCTACGATCAAAGTTGATCTTTAGTCAGGGAGTTTTATACATGGTGCGTCAGAAAGAACGGATGGATTTCACATGGCAAGAAAATTGTAAAGATTCATCAAATCAAAAATTTATTGTTATCAACATATTCACCAATACATGCAGTTTATTTATGGAAAACAACATTATCCATATGATGTCCTTGGCTTTCAATACAGGCATCGAGGCGTTTTCTGATGTTCGCCATCACTTTCACAGTCATAGCTGGTGCAATTGCCACGATTTCTTCACGAATCGCTGTCTTCAGTTCGTCCAGTGTATGTGATCGATGTTTACAAACTTACGCCTTCAAATGGTCCTAAAGAAAGAAGTCGCAGGGCGCGAGATCTTACCGTAGCCTTGGACAATCTCAGTGCAATAGAATTTCGTCCAGGTGATTTCTTCTTTAATGTTGAACCTGTGATACGAAATGAAGCCACCCACCGCAAAATTGTATTCCGAGTTGGAATCCTAGCGTGACATCCGATGTCGAAATGAGTCCTGAGTGGCGATCACAGACTCATCATTTTTCAAAAATGTCTCTACGATGAAAGCACGTTGTACCAACACCATATTCTCAACTGAAACTGCATTCTATGGCTGACCCAACAGTCGTGGTCCCCCTCACTATATCTCTCTCCTCGTTGCGTATCGATAGTTTGAAATCCATCCGTTCTTTCTGACGCACCCTTTACAATTGGGCCTGAGTGCATCCCGCATGTCACACAACAGACATCAAGGCAATATTCCCACTCATTAATTAATTAATTAATTAATTCATTCATTATATTCCATAGATCTTACATGAGCAATGAATCTTTAAGATGTGGAACAAGTCAAAATTTTACAATATTACAATTACAATTTTTACAATATTTTATAGTTTTTACAGTTTTACAATTTAGTAATTTTCTACAATGATGAGGCGAGGTCCGAGGATTCGCCAAAAGATTACCCGGCATTTGGCTTTTGGTTGGGGAAAACCTCGGAAAAACCCAACCAGGTAATCAAATCAAAAGGGTGAAATGAAGTGATGCCGAGGACTCGCCATAGACCATCCGGCTTCATTTCCACGGCTGGGGAAAACCTCGGAAGAAACCATTCAATGAGACCAAAGGGGGATC
Source organism: Periplaneta americana (assembly GCF_040183065.1). NCBI lineage: Eukaryota > Metazoa > Arthropoda > Insecta > Blattodea > Blattidae > Periplaneta > Periplaneta americana. The sequence continues at coordinate 163,395,801 of NC_091128.1, forward strand.
CAATCCAAGCCGAACGCAGCTCCGGATCAGCAGCCATTCACGCCATACTCGCTCCAAAATATCTACTGGAATGGACTCAGTGGCACCGGAGATACGATGTCGCAGCTCTACAGATTCTGAGGCGGTGGAAGTATATAGATAGAAGTCACGGACATTCAAGTCGGGGGACCTCGGTGGCCACTTGCAAAAGACGTCTTGGTCTCCAGTGCGCCAAATCGATATTCCTGCCAGTTGTTAAGATAACTACGAACATTTGCTACAACGCAATAATGCAAAAATAGTAAAAGACTGGCAAAAACGAACGAACGAAACCCATATTAACAGCTTCTGTTCGCTTCTGCTTCTATCTATAGTTTTTGCCGGCAATTAGACATACCGCAGTTTTAAAACAGGAATTCTTTGAGTCGTATGAAGTTCGTAATGTGCACCGTTATGAAATTATACCCGTTCGTAATAACGGAGGGTTTCTTCAGACACACTGTATTAGAAACAGAGAGACAAACGAGTTACGGTAGAATTTTTTTTCCCGGTAATGTATTCAGAAAACGTTTATATTTCCGTCAAAATGTACAGGGACATCATTTTATTTTTACTTCAATTTTTATTGTACCTGAGTTTTTGAATGTACTTCACTCCCACCCCTTCTACTAATGAAGTTCAACCTCCTCCACACAGATCCAAGACAGCATATACAGTCATAGTAGCCTTACGGTCATAGTAAACAGTACGTTCCAAAAATATGTTCGCGTTTTCCAGTGACGAAAGATCTTTCAATATCGAATCATGTCGTCCATTTGCCTACGTCGTATCCCGGTTTCCCCCACCAGCTTTCATTCGCCAGCTAGTGGCTGGGCTGTCTTAGCTCTTTTTTGAGAACATTAATTTCTGTTAGGAATTGGACGTCTACGTAATATTATACAACTGATTAAAATAACTTAAATAAAAGGGCCTCGTTAAGTAATTAACTGTCACGTGATTTCCTCCCTTTCTATGATCCTACGACATAAACACTTGGACAGACAGTAGATAGTATGTCTGAGTAATTTTATCTTTTCGGATCGGGCAGAAGTGAAGATTGAATTTACAGTACGTAAGGTACTCTTTTATAGAGTAGGTACAGAATTATTTCAACATGAGTTACTAGTACGAAGAACGAAAATGGTAATTGGGATTAGGTACAATAGTCTATAATATGCACATTAGAACCGAAGCCTGTATCGAAATGAACGGCCACCATTTTAAAAAATGTGTTTAAATATCTATATTATGATTATTTTTCAATTTAACTTCATTCTCTATATTGTACGCTAATGTGCTGTAGACAGTATAATATACACTGGATAATGAATACGTCCACATGGACAGCTCAGTTCGTGAGTAAAAACACTCATTGTTAATACTGTACTGTATTTTGATTAAACAAAAAAATAATGAAAATGATCAAACTCAAAAGCGCAATATTTCCTAGTTTACATAAATGGATGAACTACTTTTCTTCCCTCCTATACCTAGTAAAGTGATTTGTTTGTATATTACGCCATTATCATCGAACTCCAGTCGTGAAAGGGGGTAGCAAACGGCGTTGATCCAGAGGTATAGGCAAGTTAATATTAAAAATGTTAGTAAAAATAAAATGATGTCGCTGTACAAATAGACATTTTGTAGCGTTACGAAAGAACGCGAACGTAAAGAATATGGTGCATTACCTTTCAGGTGACCTTCACAGTAATGTAGGAGTTTATTGTATTGTCTGCGCAAAGTTTCGGGATCTTAGCGTGGCGATGTTTTTACGGTGTAGCGCTCGGAAGTTGTCAAGGCGAGCTGGCGGGCGGGCAGCGCGAAGGGAGACATCGTGGCCGAGGCGAGGCGGCCGCGCGGCGCATCCATCAGTTGAGCCCGACTCGGCGTGCGGGCAGGAGGTTTGCCGCGTGCGATGTGACGGACCGCAGTGAAAACAGTGCCGGCCGCCATGCTCAAGAAGGAGAAGCCCATGATGTCTGTGACAGCCATCATCCAAGGTGCGCAGGCGCATCACAGCTGGAACAGAGGTACTCATACCGTGGATACTTTTGCATTTAAGATCAGAAACCATCGAGGCTCGTATAAAACAAATTCCGTGTGTCTTTCTTCATATAGGACATGGGGATTTAACATTGTCATAGGAAACCTATATGTAAAAACAATTAAGGTATAACTTAATCAGTGGGCGATGTTTAGCAGGCTTTGACAGTTTGTAAAACAAGAGAACATCAGGCTTTGACTTAGCAACCATAAATTACATTCTCTTGTTTTACATTGCCCACTGATTACGTTACAAGGTTTTTAAAAATTAAATGGTATCTTTAATTGCTCATATTTCTACACAATCTTAAAAATTCTGGCACTGATTTATTACACAAGAAATTGAATTTTTTTCATCACCATGACAACGAGTTTTGGTGGTGGTGTTGGTGTCAATAGAAACTTCCCTGTAACATGGCCTTCAAGATCACCAGACATTAACCCAGTAGATTATTGATTGTGCGGCTATTTGAAGGAAAGTGTTCTTGAGCAAACCTCGACAGTTGACGAGTTGAAGGGCTCCATCGCACACACTGTGGCTGTTATTCCAGAATACGAATCAGAGCTGCTGTCTACAGCATTGAAGAGAAGCTGGCTGTTATTTGTACAAGAAAAAATGGTGGTCACGTACAACATATGGGCTATACAGTGTGAGGTGATGCAAAAAAGTGTCATTTCTTGTGTAAAATGCCGGTGCCAGAATTTTTAAGATTGAGTAGAAAATGAAGAAAATCAAGTAAAATTACCGCTTTAAAAATTATGTATTTTTTTATACATAGGTTTCATTTGGCAATGCTAAATTTAAACCCCTGTGTCCTTTACCCACAAAGCACATGGTATATAAATTTAAGTTTTTGAAGTCGTTCAAGACATAAATTATTTGTGGCTGGTTGGTCATTGGCTATTATGAGCAGGTACCGGCATGTTGTCAGTTTACGTGTGTGAGGACCGTGACACGTAGAAAAGGTGGATCGGTGAGACTTTTTAGCGAAAACGTACCCATTTGTTATATCAGAGACCTTCACAGTAGTTGTCATGGTGATATCTGTTTCAGAAAAGAGTGGTGGTTGGTTTATGGATTTCCAGTGGCGAACACTACGCAATTAATAGGTCTTAATGCACTTTTTTGTCTCGTACGTATGCGTCAGCGGGTATCGTTACACATCATAACAAGGAATCAGTATCATTGTGCAGGCTTCTACAGTGATTGAGTTCAGCTGTATTGTTATTTTGGATTTTCAGTCCTGTATAGATATTTAACATTTCCTTAGTTTCACCTTCATAAAAATGAGATTTTCGTCGCCCTTCAAACCCTCTAGGTCTTTCTTTTTAAGTAGGTTATTTTACGACGCTGTACCAACATCTTAGGTTATTTAGCTTCTGAATGAGATGAAGGTGATAATGCCGGTGAAATGAATCCGGGATTCGGCACCGATAGTTACTCAGCATTTACTCATATTGAGTTGAGGGAAAACCCTGGAAAAAACCTCAACCAGGTAACTTGGCCCGACCGGGATTCGAACCCGGGCCACCTGGTTTCGCGGCCAAACGCGCTAACCGTTACTCCACAGGTGTGGACCCGTGTAGGTCTATACCCTCCCCCCCAAAGACGACGCGTTGGGTGCGTTTCGCCTTGCTGTCTCACCTGTTAAGATTACTGAGACATATCAAACCCAACGTGGAAGTGACTCTTTAGGTCTTGTGTAATTTTAGCTGGAAAGACGTTTTGAAACGAAGGCGATATTAAATCTAAACAAACGGCTAATAATCCCAAATAATTTGTCGAATAGGTACTGTTTTGATTCGAGATTTTCAATAATTTCTACCAGCGTCTTCTACAATAATTATTTTCGTAGCACCTGTTTTTTTTTATTTATTTATTCTGGTGGAGTTACGGCCAATATACAATGTCTTCCACACCAGCAGAAATACAAATACAAGTAAAATACAGGCGAAAAACTATAAAATAAATTTAAAATTGCTTTACTACAAATAACTAAAATTCAAGTATCTGGGAGCAACAGTAACAAATATAAATGGCACTCGGGAGAAAATTAAACACAGAATAAATATGGGAAATGCATGTTATTATTCGGTTGAGAAGCTTTTATCATCCAGTCTGTTGTCAAAAAATCTGAAAGTTAGAATTTATAAAACAGTTATATTATCGGTTGTTCTTTATGGTTGTGAAACTTGGACTCTCACTTTGAGAGAGGAACATAGGTTAAGGGTGTTTGAGAATAAGGTGCTTAGGAAAATATTTGGGGATATGAGGGATGAAGTTACAGGAGAATGGAGAAAGTTACACAACACAGAAGTGCACGCATTGTATTCTTCACCTGACATAATTAGGAACATTAAATCCAAACGTTTGAGATGAGCAGGGCATGTAGCACGTATGGGCGAATGCAGAAATGCATATAGAGTGTTAGTTGGAAAGCCGGAGGGGAAAATACCGAGACGTAGGGCCTATATGGGAAGATAATATTAAAATGGATTTGAGAAAGGTGGGATATGATGGTAGAGACTGGATTGATCTTGCTCAGGATAGGGACCAATGGCGGGCTTATGTGAGGGTGGCAATGAACCTCCGGTTTCCTTAATACAGTTTTGCTCGTATTTGTTTCCTTCTCGCGAAATATTTTCATAGCTTGTTCTTTGAAATCCATTAATATAATGATTCCCAGTCAATTTAAGAGAGCAGTGTATAATGATAATAAATGATTGAAAACATTTAATTTTTTTTTCTTCAAATGTGCAGATATTTGATCCGAACAAACGTAACTTTTCGTTCTGCAAAAGAATTTTAAAATGTTACATGTGTTCGGATCATATTTCTGCACATTTAAAGGACAAAACTAAAATTCTTTCTATCATTTATTGTCATAATACACTGTTGTCTTAAATTGACTGATCGTATTGGAATTAAATCACTGGCTTTCCCAAAACATGTTATGAAATGTTTCATATAAAACAATTTTTATGTCGAATAAGAAGCAAAAACGAGCAAAATTATATTAAACTCTTTTTTTATATCCTAAAGAATAATGACATTACTTACGGCTCACACTGTATATTATACACGGGAGTTCATTTAATTCTGTCGCCCGGCGTAGTACAGGCGGCAATGCGTTTGCTGCTGGTTCATGGCTGCGCTGGGGCGTGTGTTCGATTCCTGCTTGCGCCGTTTATCTGCTTTGATTTTTCCCGCGATTTTCATCAACTGTAAGGCATTGTCAGGTAATCTATGGCAAACCCTCTGCCTCATCTCGCCAAGTACCATCTCGCTATCACCAATTCCATCGACGCTATGTAAGCTAGTAGTTGATAAAGCGTCGTTAAATACATATGTAACAAACTAAAAGGACATCCTGTCACAGAGAATACCAAAAACTGAGAACGGAATGGAACACATAAATTTGCCTTGATTGGTTTTTATTCACTAATTAGGTAAATTTGTATGTATAAAATCTATTGCATTGGAACCAGGTTTTGCTTTCTCTAATGTAATGGAAGCTACACTAGGATTTTTCCTCGCCTAAAAATACATCGCCTTCAGGCGGAGTTGAACCTGCGATGCTCAGGTCCGGATGTAACCACGTAGGACGATAAAACAGTGACCTTGAGGTACTGTACTAGGGGGAATAAACACCATCACGAACAGTGCAAAAAAAATATATATTTTTGTATTACACATTTCGGGGATTGCACTTTTCGCAAAACATCAGATGTTAAAATCATTGTGAAGAAGAAGATAAATGCATATAGATTGGAATGGTGAGGTAAAGTGTGTTAAGTTCTTGTGTGGTAAACTCAGAAGACTAGTATCGGGTTCCGTGTGACATGGTGACTCCAAGTTAAGCGACGCGTAATGAAGAACTCTTTGTTATTCTCGCTGAAGGTCGTATGCGGAATTGCCACTTCTGAGAATATCGCGCGTGCGTTGCTTTCTTTCGGCAGTTCAGGGGCGTCCAAGAAGTCAAGCGACATTAACGTCGACATTCATTTGTCGGAAGACTTTCTGCCTGTTTCACAAGCTGTCGTGAGAATTTGAGATAGCGACTGTCAATTTTTTAACTTTTAAAACAACAATTTAATCAACAAATGACAATCTATTCTTTCATGTACACTACACGTGCATCTCTTTCATAGAAACAGAAGTTAAGGCTGGTTCACAATAAACCGGGAACGAGAACCAGAATGAAAACGAGAAGCAGAGGACGTGAATATGAAAATTTTTTATTCACAATAAACCAAGAACGTAGACGACTATGCATATCGATATGCATGTCAATAACGATATGCAAAGTCGATATTACGCATTCTGATGTTATTTGTGTATAATTGACCAATGGCATTCTCTCATGAGTACAAGGCAGCCAACATAAACACAGGTTAACCAACTTTGAAATTTCAACTGAAACATTTCATTAGGTACGGTACTATAGGCCTAAATATGCCCATGCATCTTTATTATCACAACCTATTTTAAGTCTACCATAACGTAAAATAATTGAGAAGAAACATTTGTAATAGAACAAAAATGAACACAACAGTAGTTATTGAATTGAAGCATGAATATGTACTGTGTAATACAACCAATACAGTAATAAAATATGATTCACTTACGATCTGTGTTCAAAGATGCAGCTATTGAAAGCCACGTATTCTCCTTCATTTTCTCATCTTTATACGAGGCGCGCCGCTTATCGTAAACGTGAGGATTTTCCTCAACACGCAATATTAGAATCTCATCAAATAAAACTTTCTCCATGATGCACAGCACAGAACAAAATAATGCATAGGTTATGTCACGGTCTTCTTGCTACAAAATATACGACGACAAAATAGCTTTTAGATGGCAATAGAATGAATCTAGTGGGCTATGATCGGAAACGTGAACCTCAAAGTTGAAACTTGGCCAACTCTTCGTTCCCGATCCCGGGCTCCGGCAAGCTTTTCGTTAATTGTGAATGCTCACATTTAAATGTACACATTTTAACATTTTTACCATTTTCGTTTTCGTTCCGATTCTCGTTTCCGGTTTATTGTGAACCAGCCTTTATGATACATACTCTGTTCACCGAACATCAATAGTTCTGTTCACATGGCAAGAAACAAAACAACCATTGCAATCAAAGATAATATCATACATGTGTTTACATCACTTTATTCTTTCGGTGGGCGTACTATAAAAGTGCCGGATTGATTGTTGGAAAGGTATCCAAAATAAATTATATCTCGAAAAGTATTTATTATACACACTTACGGTGTGCGCCATCGCAAGGGCATTTCCTCAACGTTTTATACATACCCCGATGAAGTGCATGCGCCAGCTTGGGGACCTTCGTCGAGCTCAGTAAACAGTGTCGACACTGCAGGAGAAAGTCTCTTGCATTTTATGGCTAGCTGTGTTGTCCGCGTGTGATATTCAAATGTTATTTCAGATCTTATTTTTTTTTACTTGGTTAATTAACGACGCTGTATCAATTATTTAGTGTCGTTGGGATTGGTGATAGCGAGATGGTATTTGGCGAGATGGCCGAGGATTCGCAATAGATTACATGACATGTGCCTTACGGTTGGGAAAACCCTCGGAAAAAAACCAACCAGGTGAGCCCTAGCGGGAATCGAACCCACGCCAGAGCGCAATTCCGGATCGGCAGGCAGCGCCTCAACCGACTGAGCTACGCCGGTGGCTTTTCAAATGTTATTAAATGCCATTTCACAGCAGAAATTTTGGACCCAAAATATACAGCATAATGCATTAATTAGAGCTTACCCTGAGCTAAGTACACTTAACACACATAGATTTAAGAAACACATCAGATTAATTATTTAATTGTTTAAGCTAATTGAGTTAAAAATTGATACTCTAATATTAATGCACTTTTGTATTTTCTATTTGTATATAGACCGTATTATTACATGCTGTATGTATTTTACCATTTATTAATATTATTGTGCTCAATGAACTCTCTTAATTTTGTGATATGTTTTGTATAACTGATCTGAACTGCGCCCGAGCACGAGCTTCTGCTCTTTCAGGCTGCAATGATTAAGTGTAAAGTATTAAGTAAATAAATAAATAAATAAATAAATAAATAAATAAATAAATAAATTTCAGTTACAAGCTTTTCTCACTTAAGGCTGGTTCACAATAAACCGGGAACGGAAACGACAACGAGAACGAGAGCGGAAATAATGTTAAAATAAATGTATTTAAATGTGAGCATTCACAATAGTTAATTGTGAATACTCACACTTAAATACGTTTATTTTAACAATATTTCCGTTCTAGTTCTCGTTGTCGTTTCTATTCCCGGTTTATTGTTAAGCAGCCTTTAGATTTTTTAGACTCCCATAAATGAGTATAAATTAAGTTTTACTGTATTATGCTACAGAAGTACTTTTTACTTTCATTCCGTACGTTATAGAGTACCAACTTCGTAATACTTCCAGTGGTTTAGTAATATTCACCTCATTTGAGAGAAGAAATTCCCTAAAGATTGAACATCGGTTTGACGGATGTCGTAGGTTACAAGCGCTGATTGAAGGTAATTATAAACTTTGTGACAGATGCTGAACATTTCACACACGTCTTGGTCTGTTTGGTGAATCTGGCCGTTTTATTGCACGGTGTACAATCAAACTTGGGTGTAACAGGTGATGAATAATAATGAATGCGTCATAAAATACGCATGAAATCACGCTACACTAAAGTTTGAGCAAGACGATTGCTTGCCGTATGTCGTGTCGTCACACGCATTGAAGTCTCCCACATCATGCCGCGACCTTCTCGAGCCTTGAGGTTGCGCGCGCAATTTCTGTCACTGGAACATGGCGACCGACCCTCGTTGTCGGTACGGATTCCTCTAAATATTTCAGTGATTTATGAACGTTCAAAAGCCTTCTGTGACTCAGACGAAATTATTTCAGAACTCATCTAGAGAACTTGGGTTCATTTCCCGCCGGAAAGTGCAATTTATTTCCTTCTTATTTGAACTTTTATTTATGTTTTTTCTTATGTTAAGGTTATCAGATGCTCCCGTTTCCCCGAGACAGTCCCCGGATTTTGTTTTTTCTTTGTCCCGGAACAAAATTCGTTCCTGGGATGTTCCCGAATTTAATAATTTATCCCCAGTTGTCCCCGAATTTTCAGTGTTAATTATTACAATTTTATGAAAAACGAAAGTGAAAAAGAACTTTGGGAAGGCCGAGACGTAGATGGTAGGATAATATTAAAATGGATTTGAGGGAGGTGGGATATGATAGTAGGGACTGGTTTAATCTTGCTTGGGATAGGGACCGTTGGAGGACTTATATGAGGGCTGCGATGAACCTCTGGGTTCTTTAAGGGACATTGGGACTAATTTATGAAGAAACTAAGGGTGCTATGCATAGACATTTCGCTAGCCCGCGGTACGAGCGTGCTAAATTAGCCCCGGCTATCGAGTGATTGCTTGTACAGGATTCCTATCATATCATATCGCTAACACTGGTTTATGAATACGAAAAACGTTAGTTCGCTGATCATCCACCGGAAGCCGGCCCTAATATGGTCTATGAATATGGCCCTTAAGGTTTTGATCAATTGCTTTCAAATTCATTGGATTTGTCGTGTCTGTACATTTAAATACTGTACCAAATTTCATCAAGTTTCATGCATTATTTCCTTAGTTATTCCTTTTCACTTATTTTAATGGTATTAAATTATACGTAAATTTGGAACACTCCTGGCGGCTTCGGAAATGTTGTTGCGTATTAAAATTTTGTGTGAAGGACTTATATCTCATGATTAAGAAAACTGCCTACTAATTTTTAAATTCCAGCATTGGTAATGAGATAAAAAAAATTATGTAAATTCTAATTTTTTTCTTGGTAATTTTTAAAAAATTAAATATTCATTTCATGAAAAGTTTCCGAAGAAGAGATGATTCCATGCACAGCTTTGTATGTACATTGGGGTATGCTGATTTTTAGTATTCTTGCAAAGTTTAATTTAAATCAGAGCAAATGTAAGTCGCTGGGTACCTTTTAATTTGCCAAAAACGTAGTTTTGAGAAAACGCAATTTTTAGTGCGTTTGTTAGGTTTAGAAAGCTGCGCGTACCATTTTAAAAATTGCGACCAGGTTCTCAAAATGGCGCGTGGAGGTTAGATTTAGGACAAATCTTAAATAAATGTATACGGTAACTATTTACTTAAAAAGAACAAAAAACACTTATTTCTGCCATTTTTGGCCAAAAATTCAGTTCTGGTGTCACTTAAAAGCCATTTATATATAAGTAAGTAGGCCTAACCACGAGTATAACCCGTCTATCGCAAAATTACGAAATATGCACCAACATTTTGTTCAGTATAAAAAAAAACATGTTCCTGACTTTTGTTTCAGACAATTTGTCAGTTGCTAGGTAACGTGAATATTTCTTCATTTTCTCTAGCCTATAGGTATTGTGTACATTCACTTTACTATCTTCATAGCTATCGAAAAAAAAAGATCTATTTCGTATTGTACTGCAGCAAAGAATAATATTGCGTGTTATATTTTTTAATCTTTGCTACAGCATGTTATGCACTGAAGGCTATATTTTGATGCGAAGACCAAGTGAATTAGGTGTGAATTGTTTACAGACAGTGTAGTTCTCTACATCTAATGAGGACAATGAGAGGGGCTTTTATGCGTACACAAAAATACTCACTGACTGTCGCACAAATCTTCGTGCGGATAATGTAGAAACCGTGCTTAGTATATATTTTGGTGATGCTGACGTGATGTGTGTAAACAAAGGAGAAACAACAAAAAGTTTCATACTAAACATAACATAATGTACATTTGAATAATTTCGAGGGAAAAATTGTTCCGGAGCCGGGTATCGAACCAAAGGTCCCGGGTTCGATACCCGGCTCCGGAACAATTTTTCTCTCGAAATTATTCAAATCAACTTTACAGGGAGTTATACCTGAAATCTTTATTTGCATAATGTACATTTAATTGACAAATTATTTCGGGAAATACCCATAGAAATAGTGTTAGGTTGAACATCTAAATCATCCATTTTATTTTAACAAAAATTACGGCCCCTCTTCATAATCTTTTGGTAAGTTTTTTAATATTCCGTTAATATTTCTATAACTACTACTGAACCGTGCTTTCTAAATATTATAAGGCCATGATAGAAGTGTTTTATAGGAAACACTTGGAAATCCCGACCTACCGGCGTAGCTCAGGCGGTAGCACGTTTTCCTGCTGATTCGGAGTTGCGCTCGGGTGTGGGTTCGATTCCCGCTTGGGCTGATTATCTGGTTTGGTTTTTCCGAGGGTTTTCCCAACTCTAAGGCGAATGTCAGGTAATCTATGGCGAATCCTCGGCCTCATCTCGTCAAATACCATCTCGCTATCACCAGTTGCATCGACGCCAAATAATCTAGTAATTGATACAGCGTCGTTAAATAACCAAGTGAATAAAATTCCAAGATATCCATTCCTCCAACATTTTGGAATTCACAAAGGCAAGTGAAATCTCCAAATTTCCGTTTAAGGCTGGTTTGCAATAAACCGGGAACGAGAACCAGAGTGAGAACTGGAATCTGATGACGTAAACATAGAGATTTTTGATTCACTATGAACCGGATACAGCTATGCATGTCGATATGTATGTCAATAACGATATGTAAAGCCAATATGACGTATTCTTACGTTATTTGTTATCTTCCAGATTAAATAAATAAATTATTGTAATTGACCAGTGACGTTCTCTCATGAGTACAAGCCAGTCAACATGAACACAGGTTAACCAGCTTCAAAATTTATAGCATGGAATATTTAAGAATTTAATTCACGTGGTAATCTGTTCACATATACACCTAGCATATATTGAAAGTGATTCTGAATTTCTGGGTTAGTTATCACCGTTATAAGCAATGGATGAAAAAGAACTTATGCCACGGCTTCTTTGCTACAAGATATACGACGACAAGATAGCTTTTTGATGACAACAGAGTGAATCTAGTACGCTGTGATCGGAAACGAGAACGGCAAAGTTGAAAGTTCGCCAACCTTCACGTTCGAATTCCCGGATTCCGGAATACTTCTCGTTATTTGTGAATGCTCACATTTAAATATATGTATTTAAACAATTTTTCCGTTCTCGTTCCCGGTTTATTGTGGACCAGCCTTTAGAGTCGTTGAACTGATAGCGTCAATGAATTCGATAAGCCGAAACAAAGAAGGTGGTTCCTATTCCACCTTTGCTTATTCTTTCGAATCCAGTGAAGGTCTTTTCAGTTTTGGTAGGTCTACTTTTAGACCTATACGTGTAAATTAATATTTTATACGGGTTTCAAACATCACGTTTGCTGTCGACTTAATTTCGCCACTTTTTACAACTTCCAGGCTTTTTCATCGTACAAAACGATATTAACTGATAGAAGGTGTACACTTTTGTCAGAAAATAATAAAGTTGCTGTCTTGTGTTGTGTTGTAACCAATACATGGGGTATCCTTGTTTTTTTTTTTCTGTGTAATAAATTGAGTTAATTATTTTTATTTTATATAAAATATCAGAATGAATCTTTGATGCTACAAAAATAATGAAAACGAGCGTAGAATTATTGCTAGGTATGTGTTTGCAGAGGATCAGATACGAGTACATTGTCGCCCGAGTGGTGTAATTTATTGCATAACGTTCTTCTTGGGTTAGAACACATAGCCTACTTGTTAGCTTCTAAAGATAAGAAATTAAGGGTTAATCAACTTTCGAAATTTTTTCTAAAGAAAACAGACGTCGGTGATTCTCTCAATTGTATCACTAATCACTTGCAACCCTAATACGCCATGGCATTGGAATTTGTACCGAATCTGTTTTCGAAGTACACATCTGTTCGTGAACAACGATGTCTTTTAGGAGATCCTTGAGTATGCAATTGAAGACTTTTAAAATGTATTATAAGTTATATATAAAGCAGGGTTTAAGCTAGAATAGTATATTATGCAACGAGCCTATAATGATAGTAATTAAGAATCGAGTATGGATATTTATGAAACGAGCGCAAGCGAGTTTCATAATTTTCATACGAGCTTCTTAATTACCATTATAGGCGAGTTTCATACGACTTTTTATGCTCGACCATATTTCTAACTTGAAATTATCGGTATTCAGATGTATACATTTTATTTGTAACTGACAAGATCGGAAGTGACCTTGTTCTAGGTCGTGAATTGTGAGATGTGCGCAGACGCGAAAGTATTGCTTTTTTTCCGAGGAACAATAATGTCATTGACCTTGACGTAGTCCCGTTAAACTTGATAATATTATAATATTATAACCTTGATTATTGAATTCGACATTGAAAAACGAGATGACAAATTGAATTTATTTGAATATTATTTACAATTAACGCTAATTATTATAGTCATCATCATCCTTCACGAATTAGGCCTCTGTAGACCTGTTTCGGCCCCATCTAGCAGTCTTCTTAAAGGTCTTCCTGGTCGACGATGTCCTCTAGGTTTATACTGCATCATAATTTTTGGGATTCTTGAATTTTCCATTCTTCTTACATGATGTAGCCAATTGAATTTGTATCTGCTGATTTTTTCTTCTACTGACTCTACTTCTAATTGTTCTAAAATTTCTTCATTCCTTTTTCGGTCTAAAAGAGTATATCCTGCTGTCCTCCTCAAAAAATTCATTTCCGTTGCTTTGATTCTGTTCACGTCTTTTTTCTTTAATGACCAAATCTCGCTTCCGTATAAAAGGGTGGGTAATGCTAGTGTATTATATATTTTTATTCTTGTAGATTTTTGTACTAATTTAGCTTTTAATGCATTGTTTATTATTCCTAGAATTTGTGTAAATTTGGTAATTTTCTTGTTCACATCTTTTTCATTTTGATAAGATATTTCACAATCCAGATAATTGAAATTTTGCACTTGTTCGAGGCATTGGTTATTGTGTATTATCTTACTTCTGACTGGGTCTTTTCCTAAAAATGCCATTACTTTTGATTTTTGTGCTGAAATTTCCATCCCAAAATCTTTTAATATTTTATTTAATGTATACAATCCTCTTTGTAAATTATCCTCTGAATTGGAAATTAACGCTAATTATTATAGTAACAGAACATAACCTTCTGCGACAGTATTGGATTTCCAGCCTCAGTGACTTTTCGCTAATTCTCTTTCGATTGCATATCCGAGAATAATCGATACTTGCGGTTTTATAACGGTAGAAAGCTGACCTGTCATTGGCTGAACAGTTGTAACCTGAGTCGTCATTGGCTGAAAGACCTGACCTTTAATGAGTAGGTGTACATGCATTAAAGGACTGCTACCAGGTGTATAATTACTACATTTCGGCATGGTCGAGCATAAAATAAATAAAATTGTCGCAAAAATGCACAAACGTAAAATTATATTTGTGCAAATTGCGAAAAGCTTGTGCAGTATTATAAATAATTTTACAGAAAGATAAAATTAATAAAGTTTGCAGAAACAAAAAGTTATGTAATTTATTTCTTATGTAAGTAAATCATTACACGTAACTGTGTTTAGAATCAATTACTGCTGAATTTACATCACATTAAAACACGTTATTTTATGGGCACTCTAAACATTGAAATTCTTTACGAGTAGGATCTTCAAGATTTGTTGTTAGCACAGTGCTAACTCTTTTTACTGAAAGGCGGTTTCTAATTCCAATTTTTACAAGATTCATGCAACTAAATCCTCGCTCACAATTTACAGTATGCGATGGAATTATACAGGGTGTAACAACTTTAATGTTTAGAATTTCTGGAACATGTTCCCTGACGCGTTCTACGTCGATTAAACCTAACATACCTATATGCAAAGTTTTATAGGTTTGGAGTATTTGTACCCCAAAGTTAAATTTTTGAGTTTAATTTTATCGCTGAATACTGAAAGAAGTAACACCAATTTCCGAAATTGACATGTCTGTGTCATTATTTTTATTAATACCATATTACATTTTAATATCAACTACTTGCGAGTATGAAAGAAGCAGTGCAAAGTTAAAAAAAAAAAACATGTCCTTAAGATTCCAAACACTGTACTTCTTGAAATTTGCCAATAGGCACGTGAAAATACCTGTGCACTAGGAATCCTACGATTTGGGAACCGTGCTTGATATGCCAAAACAGCTGCTGTTGCATTGCCATCACACAGTCCATACACATAAACTATGTCGGCGTACTCCTGATGTGTGTACACAAAAGGCATATTTTAATGGTCAAAACTCAATAAAAAGACTAGTCACAATACGGTTTATTTTTCTCACAACTGTTATTTTAATCTGTTGTCTGTTTCGTTTCCTTAGCAACCTAAACAATTTTAATTTAATTTCTCTTAAAAGTAAAATTTCCTTCATTCCCTGCTTTTCAAATGTTTCTTATGTATCTATACTTAGTAATGCCATAAAATAGGCCTTATATAAACGGTATAATGCTTGGAGCTGCAAGAAGGTCTATTTTTTCCAGCTCTGTTATCTCTGTAACCTCTCAGTTTCGGATATAGGTATGTTAGGTTTAATCAACGTAGAATGTGTCAGGGAACATGTTCCAGAAATTCTAAACATTAATGTTGTTACACCATGTATAAATCAATTAGAAGAAATTATTCACGTAACTTATATGAATTGCACCGACTCTTTGAAATTTATTCCTGAACATCTATTGCTCAACACCTTTTTGAACATTGCCGATGCCATTAGCATTTCATTTAAATTCAGATTAGTTCAAACACATCTCTGATTTCATTTTCTCCATTACCATCTTCGTTTCTGAAGTCCAATATGGTTGTCGCATTTTTGCACATTTACATTCAAAGCCTGTTGCATTTTTAGTAGCAAAATGCGACAAATGCGACTGTGGCTTAAACCCTGGTACAATAGTAATATGCGTTACAAGAGCGGTATGTTGAAGTTTTCATGTTCGAGGAAAAGTTTGAAAAAGCGAAACGTAGTTGAGCTTTTTTTAATTTCCGAGAATTGAAAGAAAACATACCGCTCGTGTATCGTACATTATTTTGTGCGAAGATCGTTTATTACATACCTGAAAGAGGAATTTATAATTAGTTGCAATGAAATCTCCATCTTGGTTTCTGTTCAATGACGGCAAATTTGCGAAACAAAAATATCTATCTTCAACATTGTTGCTTTAAATTGTTCTGTGTTTACTATACTCCAGCAGGCCGTGATATACGTCTGTCTATAAATGCGAACTTAAAACAAACGGTAAGGTTATGTAATGATTTATTTTTCATTTTAATATTTTAACAATATTATTTATATAACATATTGCAGTAATAACATCGGAATCTGGAATCTTGTTGATTTTTTCACGGCTTTCTTAATGTTACTTGCATCACGAATGCAGTGACTTTAGTGGAGTTGTAGAGTTTACTTAATTTCTGCAAATATTTAAAAACTATAATTAACAGTACAATTTAGGTGGTAAGTTTCTAATTTATAATTATTGCTATATTGAACATCTCTAAAAATAATATGTTAAAAACCTAAAGCAGTAAAATCAATATGTCACTTAAGCGGTAAGAAGAGGGAAATTGTTATGTGTGTTAGGTTGGGAATACTGAATGTGGAATTTCACACTTTCCGCGTATTGGTTTTGTGCGGAAACCAAGCAAATATGCACGATCTCGCACGAAGTATATTATCGTGCTGTTGAAAAAATCTGAGTACACTGTATCGTAGAGACAGCCACAAGTTTCATGCGTAAATACGTCGCTGTAGATACACTTCAACAGTGACAGCATCTCTTCTTTCAAGACACCTGTAGGCCTAGTATCTTCTTTGTGCTGGTACTCCTTAGCTTGGCCATTTTGTATGCATCGAGAGTGAACGTGTCAGTTGTTATAGTAACCATCATGCTCCGTCGTTTACTACTCGTTTCTTATATACGCCTGCTCCCATTTTCGCTGTGAATTTTCTCTCTTCACCCAAATTTGCACACGATTTTTTTTTCCAGTTTAACGTGTCGACTGCGGATTGTTGCTAATTTGAGATTGTAACCTGATTCGTTACGAATCGTTTGACACTTCTGCGAACGTTCTGTCGCTTCGCATTCTCGAGTTACACTGCCTCGGCTGCCGCGCGATCTTCCAATTCATACCTCAACTTTCCACCGCCCGCATATCGCTATATGACGTCACACGCTTCTACTCAGGGTAACTTTGATCCTGCGTCTGTCGATCGACGTTTACTTCAGTGGAATATGTAGTAGTAGTATTAGTAGTATTTATTTATTTATTTAACCTGGTAGAGATAAGGCCGTCAGGCCTTCTCTGCCCCTCTACCAGGAGATTCCAACTACAATATCAACAATAAAATTACAATTAGTATTAAATTTACAATTACAATTACAAACACTATTACAGTTAGTATTAAATTTACAATTACAATAAAATCAAAGTACGAAAAGATTACCTGAATAATTAAAGCTAGATAATTTATCATAGAGAAACAAAGAATATTTTATATTTACTGAATTACAAATTAAATCTAGAATAACAAAATTGTATAGTGATGAAATTACTGGATATTGAAATATTTTGTGATAGATTAAAGAAACTATTTACAAGTAATCAATTACTGACCAAGTGCCTAATAAGTTTTCGTTTGAATTCAATTTTATTTCGACAGTCCCTGATGCTAGCAGGTAGCGAATTCCAGAGTCTTGGCAGGGCGTGTAGTTTAGAAATTATAGGCGCGAAAAAACTGGTCTGGAAATGTATCTGTCGATTTTTGGGATGGCACCGTAGCAAACATAACAGGTGTCTGCCTATATAGAAGATTTTTCCAAGATTTGGGAAGGATTTTGTTAATATTCAGTTGGCTTCCACGTGTCGATGAACCTAGGAATGATTCACATAAAATGTAATTATTTTCATTTAAAGTAATGGTCTTACTTTAAAACTAATGTTGATGATGTGCTATAAACCGGCCATAATGAATGTCTTTCGTTTTGAATCTCTTTCGACAGTGTCACATAAAACTGTGTAATAAACCGTATGCTTCCAATCCGTAACTACGTCAGACAAACATTTGATTACTTACAGAGATTCACGTGAACTACTTCAAATTTAACACTCAACTTTATCTGTCAAAGAAAGTGCTCTGTAGCGTCACAGGTAAGACGTTGAGCTACAAGCCGAAGATTGCGGGTTCGACCCCCATTGAGATCGTAGATTGTTTCCATCGCTCCAATCTATTCGGTCTCAATCTAGAATGTAGAACTTACATCGCTATTCCTACTCAGTCAGTGCCGATTGCCTTAAGAGATGAGTGCTTTAATATCCCGCCAATCTAAGGGTCTGTGAAGACCTGTAACGGAATAGCTTTGTTCTTTTTTTATCCCTTAGGTAGATAAATAAAGAAGTGTCGTATGTTCACAAGTACATTTACTAGCAGTACCGCATGCCCACTAATAAAACAAATGGGCCTCCGGCGTAGCTCAGTCGGCAGAGGCGCTTGCCTTCTGATCCGGAGCTGCACTCGGGCGTGAGTTCGATTCCCGTTTGGGCTGATTATTTGGTTGAGTTTTTTTCCGAGGTTTTCCCCAATCGTAAGGCAAATGTCAGGTAATCTATGGCGAATCTTCGGCCACATCTCGCGAAATGAGTGTAATTTGAAAGGTACTTGTGCAGATATGAACATATCATACTCGTGGGTTTTAGTTCGATCTTAGTTTTAATATACAAATTAGATTTATTTCAAATGTTATTTTAAGTGATCGTTTCATTTAATTTAGTATATTCCCTGTTGTTGTTGTTGTTATTATTATTAATTATTGTTAGTATTAATTATTAGTATTATTATTAATTGTATTTTTAATTAATAAGTTTATTGTCATTATTGAGTGTAATTAGTTACCACTGCCCACTGCAGTGTGAATGAATACATACATACAAATATCATCTCGCTATTACAATTTCGATGGAACCTACTAGTTGATACAGCGTCGTTAAATAACCAAATAAAAAAATAAAACAGGTGTTATTTTAAGCCCTGTTACTCACATCAGCAAGCTTCTGAGAGAGGTTTGGAGATGGGTGGATCAGAATCACTGTTCATTATTATCTGCATGTAGATCCCTGGGATAAAATGTTGAGTAGGCAGAGACATCCTTCCTTCAAGAATTACCAACTCCCTCATATTTCCCGGAATTTCGTCTTGTTTTATTTATTATTATTATTATTATTATTATTATTATCATCATCATCATCATCATCACCTGCAGCATTTCATTCATTCATTCATTCATTCATTCATTCATTCATTCGATTTTTGCCGAAGGGCAGGTCTTTCACTGCAAACCCAGTATTCTCCAATCTTTCTTATTTTTCGCCTTCCTCTTAGTCTCCGCATACGATCGATGTATCGCAATGTCTGTCATCTGATATCTTCTACTGCCCCGAACTTTTCTTCCGTTTACAATTCCTACCAGTGCATCAGTCAGTCGACAATTTCTTCTCAGCCAGTAACGCAACTTATTCTTTTTTCCCTTCCTGATCAGTTTCAACATCATTCTTTCTTCACCTACTCTTTCCAATAATTTGTTATCTTGTCTGTCCATTCCACACGCTCCGTTCTTCTCCATATCCACATTTCGGATGCTTCTAGTTGCTTCTCTTCACTTCGTCGTAATATCTATGTTCCTACCCCATACAATTTCGCACTCCACACAAAGCACTTCACTAGTCTCTTCCTTAGCTCTTTCTCCAGAGGTCTGCAGAGGATGCTCCTTTTTCTGTTAAAAGCTTCCTTTACCATTGCTATCCTCCTTGATTTTCTGGCAGCGGCTCATGTTACTGCTTGGGCTTTTTGTTTATCCCCTAAACTTGACATGTCCATTTTTAGAAAATGCCACATATCTCTGTAATAAACGAATTTTTTTTTCAGTAAAAATTTATACGAATCGATTGCAAAAAAAAAAATAAATAATAAAAAGTGGTAAATAAAAAATTTTTAATATTTCACCACAGAAAATATTTTGTTCATTGCAGATATGTTTTTGCCATCTGTAGTGTATGAGATGGGCAGGGCATGTAGCACGTATGGGCGAATCCAGAAATGCATATAGAGTGTTAGACGGGAGGCCAGAGGGGAAAAGACCTTTGGGGAGGCCGAGACGTAGATGGGAGGATAATATTAAAATGGATTTGAGGGAGGTGGGATATGATGGTAGAGACTGGATTGATCTTGCTTAGGCTAGGGACCAATGACGGGCTTATGTGAGGGCGGCAATGAACCTCCGGGTTCCTTAAAAGCCAGTAAGTAAGTAAGTATGTAAGTGTATTTTTATATATTGAACGTATTAAAATAAAAAAAAGCTCCTCGCTTGTAGTACACCCCAAGTATTTGAAGCTGTCCTCTTGCTCTACTGCCTTATTTCAAATTCGCAGGTTTACCTTCGTTAGCTTTCTTCCGATAACCATGCTCTTCGTCTTATTTGCATTTATTTTCATCCCATACTGCTCAGAGCTATCATGTAGCTCCAGCAGCATATCCCTTAATATCGTCTCCTCTTGTGCTAACAACGTCATACCATCAGCAAATCCTGTGCAGTTTGTTCTTTTCCTCCTACTACCACCACTCCTGTATTTTGAAAACAGTTCTTCACTAAATCCTCCAAGTAGATTTTGAAAAAGGGCTTTATACAGGGATATCATTTTATTTTTACTAACATTTCTAATATTAACCTGGCTATACCTTTGGATTAACGGTTGAGAACCGGAAACACCGTTTGATACCCCTTTCCCCGACTGGAGTTAGATAATACTGGTGTAATATACAAACAAATCACTTTACTAGGTATAGGAGGGAAGAAAAGTAGTTCATCCATTTACGTAAACTAGGAAATATCGCGATTTTGAGTTTGATAATTTTCATTAGGTTTTTGTTTAATCAAAATACAGTACTGTATTAACAATGAGTGTTTTTACTCACGAACTGAGCTATCCATTCGGACGTATTCATTATGCAGTGTATATTATACTGTCTACAGCACATTAGCGTACAATATAGAGAATGAAGTTAAACTGAAAAATAATCATATGGATATTTAAACATATTTTTGAAAATGGTGGCCGTTCATTTCGATACAAGCTTCAGTTCTTTTGTGCATATTATCGCACTACTTACTTACTTACTGGCTTTTAAGGAACCCGGAGGTTCATTGCCGCCCTCACATAAGCCCGCCATTGGTCCCTATTCCTGAGCAAGATTAATCCAGTCTCTATCATCATATCCCACCTCCCTCAAATCCATTTTAATATTATCTTCCCATCTACGTCTCGGCCTACCCAAAGGTCTCTTCCCCTCTGGCCTCCCAACTAACACTCTATATGCATATTGTACCTAATTCCAATTACCAGTTTCGTCCTTCATACTAATAACTCATGTTGAAATAATTATGTACTACTCTATAAAAGAGTACCTTAAGTACTGTAAATTCAATCTTCACTTCTGTCCGATGCGAAAAAATAAAATTACTCAGAGATGCTACCTACTGTCCGTCCAAGTGATTTTGTCGCAGGGTCGAAGAAAGATGGGTGGGAAATCACGTGATAGTTACTTAACGAGGCCCTTTTATTTAAGTTATTTTAAACAGTTGTATAATATTACGTAGACGTCCAATTCCTAACAGAAATTAATGTTTTCAGAAAAGAGCTAAGACAGTCCAGCCACTAGCTTTTACAGAGGGGCGAGCAGAAGCGGATGGGGGGAAACCGGGATGCGGCATAGGCAAACGGGCGACAGTATCTGTGCGAAAATAAGATTCAATATTGAAAGCTCTTTCGTCACTGGGAAACGCAAACGTATTTCTGGAACGTACTCAGGGGCGGCTCGTCCTTATGTGCTACAGTGCTACAGCACAATGATAATTTTTGCTCAAATAAAGTGTTTGCAATACCACCATAGTATCTGATCTGCCATTTGACAATTTTCCGTGGTTATGTTCATGACGCGTTATAGAGTGTTTAGTCTTCGCTCTTAGCTCTTTGGTGCCTCAGGGGGTTCACTGTGCTACTCAAAACTCTACATGAGAATGTAGACAGTTAATGCGCATGTGCGAAGCTGAAATCACTGCCCTGATTGGCTATTTTTACGCGGGGAAGTGCTGTAGTCAGCTTCAACACAACACAGCTTGGAGATTGCAAAAGTAAAGCGTAACGAAAGAATGCTTGTTTGTGGAAGAACTCGGAACTATTTTCAATGTAGGCCTATTTGGTAATTCAAGTGTCCAACTGCTGCTGCCGTCTACTTGGTTTTTGAGGTTCCTCCTGAACCAGTCAGCAAGCGACGGAGAATGGAATCCCAAGGAAGTATGTGACCGTATAATTCAGAAAACTACTCACCGTTTCCAGTCTTTAAGCTATCTAGATGCAACAAAATTGTTAAACAGTAAATTTTCTGGCAATTTTTGGATAGCCTAATTTTCCTGAACGCGAACTTGAAGTTGCTGTCAACAGCTATACTGTACTGAAGAAAAGAGTGTTAAAGACACAACTTTGAGTTCTATACGGAACACCTGCCTTCCGGAATATAGATGGAGCTGTTCAATTGTTACGGTACATAGCCTCCAATAATTCACAGGATCCATTCTGTGAGGTAACACTGTCAATAGAAAAGAGTATGATATCCAAGTTGAAGGGTTTAACACCAGGGTAATTGACAGGTCCTACAGTAGGAAGGAACGTCGTATGGATTTCATATTTCGTCACTAGGCGAGTCTCAAATTAAGATAATACATATGAGTGTATACAGTGTATAAGTGTATATAGAAATTGTAGCACACTCATTATTTTTACCACCAGCCGCTACTGAACGTACTATACTTACAAAATCAGTACTGTTTATTTTGACTGCATACGCGGCCTTGGTTCTGTGTGGAAGACTGTTGGAAGTGAGGAGGGAGTGAAGTACATTAAAAAACTCAGGTATAATAAAAATTGAAGTAAAAATAAAATGATGTCCCTGTATATTACTATGTGACAGACGCTGAAGACAGTTACACAGAACTTCACTCCTTGTCTGGGATACTAGAAAGGTGCAATTGCTTGAAAATGTTGCAGTGTATTTTTGCAGCATGGCAGTATACTTTTCTTTCTGCTTACTTTAATGAGTAAGTACGAAGAGTGCCGGACCCTCCCTAATCGTCTCGCTGGTTGTTTTGTTAGTACTGCTATTGTTGAAATTACCTCTCCCATGCGCGCTCACTAAATTACCTGAATCGCTTGGCCTTCGTTTTAATGGCCGGTGTTTGCTGCGAGGCTCCGAGTTACAACCAGGAGGCGGCATTTTCAGGAATGCGGCGCGGCGTTTATTTAAATTGTCTCATTACAAGGAATGTTTTATCTCACTTATGGCCCATACCACGAGTGTGAAGAGACACTCCATCCGTCTGTGACAGTGGAGGCAGTACCACCATATGCACTTTCTTCCGGGACGAAATGGAGACCGCCATATGTTCTGTTGTCTGCGTGCATTGTGGGCCGTTCTTGGTCTGCTAAGGCGAAATTAGTAGCCTCTTCCGGTTCCGTTTATGAATTGCAAACAGTTGTCTGTATTGCAGGTAGGGAAATTAACTCCTGTTGGCATTTGTTTTATTTCTCAGTAGAGGAAGTACTGTGCTGCAAAAATTAATCTAGACCGTTTTGCAGAAATACGTTTTCAACCGAAAAAGCTGTTTTGGGCAAATTGTCTGCTTGCGTACGGCTAATTCTTCTGAACGTTTGCACAAATTTTGTTCGTGTTCAGTATCTAAAGGATATAGGTTTTCCTTTGCACGCCATCAGGGCATAGGTAGAGTTTCATGATTCCGTGACCTTGGCACTAGAATAAGGTGATTTGGTCAGCATCACGCTCCAACCGCCTTTACTCCCTCCTTTACAAGAAGAAAAATCTTGTCATCACCCGGCACTGAATCCGGTATCTTCCAGTTCATAGCTGTTTCCTTTACTAACTGAGCTATTCCATATTTGGTGCCGTATTTACTCTCGTAATTTTAACCCCACTTTTTGAAAATTCTGAGAAGAAAAATCGAGGGAAGGAAATTGCGCGATGACTATAAAATATCACGAATAAACTGGTCAGAAATAACATAAAAGAATTCCTTTAGTAATCATTATAGGTATAGGACATACGTATTTAACATTGTCATAAATAATAATAATGATATTGTCAGAAAAATACAATGCAAAGAAATTGTAAATTAAAACATTCTAGCACGCCCCTGAAAGAGAGTGTTCTCGTGTTCAGGGGAGAATTCGATACATGTAGATTTACATGCATAAATTACAATAAAATAACATCTAAAAATTAATATTTACTCATCAAAAATTACTTGCATACAGTTATAAATTTCACACTGTTGGAGGTAAATAGATGTGGAAATTTCTTTATTAATTTGTTGTAAATTCTGAGTTGAAAGCAGTGCTCGTTGAACACTTAGGTTCAAACAAACGTGTTGTGTCCATGCCTTTAGTTTTGTGTTTTTGAGTATATGATCCGAAATATGTGTGATTTTTATGTATAAAATTTAATGATGCATTAATATAAATTTGATGCATTTTGAAAGCTATGTATAATAATGATGATAATAATAATAATAATAATAATAATAATAATAATAATAATAATAATAATAATAATAAAGAAATAACTTATTAAGTGGGCCTTGTTTAGAAATTAGCAGGCCTTGACAATTTGTAAAACAAGAGAACATCTTTACTTTATGGCTACTAAGTCAGAGTTTGATGTTCTCTTGTTTTATAGTCCGGATCAGCTTACTTCATACCCTAAGGGTGAAACCTAACCATTTTTCCCCTATTACTACATATGTTAGTGGATTTTGGTGATTTCCTTGTTTGTAGGTTGAATTTTCTTTTACCAACTTCGTTTAGAATTTCGATACTGATAAATACTACAAATGGTAGTGATTTTGTAACTGTTATGTTGGCAGATGAGACAAATGTTGTCAGTACTGGAGTTCCATGAAATTAAAATTGTACTAGATTTCTGAGCCGGTTACTTGAAGCTAGTGAAATTTGAACATACTAATTAATTAATATTAATACATAATAGTTATTTTATGTGTTGGGTTGTGGTTATAATTCAAGACTATAGTCAGGTAAGTTTTCGGAGTTAGTACTAACAATTTCATGTGGTCAAAAAAATACATTTTTAAATTAGGTCTCGTGAGTCAATTGTTTAGTCAAACCAATGAATTTCATATTGCCAGACAAAATACCTAACATGTTGATACCTTTCTCGTATAGTTTGCCTACGAAAATATGTTACTAATTGTTGAATTATTTAGAATAACCTTTCAACATTAAGATAAAGTACGGTACGTAAATAAGTCATTCAGTATGTAGGATCGTGTGATATCTGGTAACAGTTGGCAACACTGACAAGACGGCAATATTTGCTGTTTAGGAACTGTTCTTACTGATCCTCACTATACAAATTGTCAAAGCCTGCTAATTTCTAAACATGGCTCAGTGGTAAAGTTATTTCTCTGTTGTTTTTAATCATAGGTTTCTTATGGCAATGCCTATGTCCTATACCCAGAAAAACACACGGTATATTATATAATGGACGAATTTTTTCATATTTAGTAGGCCTATCGTAAGGTAAAACAGAAGTCATGGTTCCCCTTTACATGGTGGATCGAGGTCCAAACTTTCATGACCTCGACACTAGAGTGGGATGGTGTAGTGAGCATTACGCTCCGTCTGACTTTTGTTTGTGGGTGTAGGCCTATATACAATTTGAGTATTTATGTACAGTTTTGCTGCTTTTCTTTATATACTTTGTTAGTTTAATGCTTGTAGCTTGATTTTGTTTAACCTCAGATCATGACGTCAAAATTTCGCGTGTACATCATATTCATATAAAATTAACTTATTAATGTAAGAAACAAAGTAAAGGTGCATGGATTTACACTCCACTACTTTCATCAGACAACAAATCCAGATCATCTTCTGTGTCGTCGAAGAAATCATGGCCGTTTTTGACTGCAGGAGGAGTGAATAAGTGGCCTTGGGTATTTCATGCGTATCTTTACGGTACTTGGAAACTACACAAAAGACTTTCTTGAAGGGAAGAAAAGGGGTGTCCAACTTCTTTAATGTAGGAGGGGAAGTTACGCGAGGAAAATGAAATGCTGAAAAATGTCTCGTGAATACTCGAGTAAATACGTCAGTTTATTTGGAATAAAAACATGGCGCTACACTTTAGAAAGCAATAAAATTGTCACTCGATTAACTTTGTCATTTTTTGTGTTACAGTAGAACCCCGCTAGTCCGAACTCATTGGGACCGGGACTTGTTCGGATTATCGAAATTGTGGATTAAATGGAGGACAGGAATGTAAGCAGGGAAACTAGGCCTTATCCTCTCCCTGCCCTTCACTATCCATCGCTTTGTTCAGTTTCGAGGTCAGAACAAACTGACAAATTATCACAATAGCATAGATAACGACAAATTTATTCACTAGTGATAAAGTTGCACGGTATATTATTCATTTTGCGTTTCTAAATACTGACCATTAAATAGGTTGGTTTTCACTTCAAATACTTTTTTTTGCATATTCGAATTGTGCGCAGTTTCGGATTAGCAGGGTTCGGACTACCGGGTTCTACTGTACGTAGATGTGAAATGAAGTAAGAAATCAGACGACTTAAGGCCCGCTTCCACTTAGCGGAATCGAACGGAATCAAACGAAACGAAAAGTCTGCTGCCGCTCACATCTAGTGATGTCAAATCGAACAGTACTTTTGTGTTTTATGTTTTGTTCTACACAAGATTTATTAATTTATCTTCGTTCATATTAAAATATTAAATAGTGATTTTTGTATACGTACTATTTCAGCAATAACTTTCAATAGTAAATGAATTAAGCCTCCAAGAATGAATATGGTTCATTTGTTTTTTCACGGAGGCTTCACGAGAACTTACGATCATACCCGAAACAAGAAATTCTGTTCCGGCAGTGGAATACATATTCTATACTCCGCGTCAGACCAGCAAGTTACCGCAGGCTTTATGGGACAACAAACCCTCACACCATAGCCACAGCCAAACAAACAGTAACAGTAATTGTCCAGGAGTGTGGGGGAGGGCAAGTACGACAGAGCGTACTGGCTCCTTGTGTATACTATCCATCCTAAAAAATGTTTTCTTTTACATCACGCATACAATTTAACTCTGGACTGCTCACCCTATTTTGGACTCATTACTGCTCACCTGGGGTATGTTGTTACCCCACGACTTTTCTCTCCTCCTTCCCCCGACTACAAGTAATTAAAACGTATGTCGTTCCATAGCCCAAGCTATTATTAGATTATTATACTAAACTACAGAAGAAAATGAAGTCATCTGGGGTGACGGTGACGCGTCACCCCGGGTGCATTGCAGGGTTAACTAATAAAATTAAAGAATGAAATTAGTGCAACTCATCACAAATCTTATTGTTAGCACCAGTTTGTAATAAAATGTTGTGGCTAACGCCGTATGTTTAGCAATTTCAGTTACATTGAATAAAAACGCATTACGAAAGTACAAATGCACGTTTAACATCACAGTTCTTTCGTCGGAACCCAATATTCTTTTCCGGATTCGCAATTTTTTAAGCATTCTGGCGACTTGTCCATTGTTTCAGTTCGACAAGAGAGAGCAAACTAATTGAAGGCACTACACTAACTTATTCTAGCACAGCGATTTGAAGCTGAATAAACTAACCTAAAAACTAATTGTATACAAAAAAACACGCAATATTTACACAAACTACAACAGCGAATAGATTGGCAATCGACACTTTCAGACAGGATAGTAATACGTTTGCACGAGCCCAGCGACAAGCGGTAACTGTCAATCAAGATGGGTGGTGGTTTAAAGCTTATAATTCTGTACCTGCTGAGTTGCAATATACAAAGGTCCTTTAAATATTTCTTCCAAGAACTATTGTTAAATGAGCAACATAGTTTCCTATTTCAAATGCACAGTAACTTGCTGGTCTGACACGGAATGTAGCTCCTGAATTCTCTTCCGTTTTCTTCGATTCGATGCGCCGCTTTCTGCTATCATTCATTTAAATACATTGTGAAGAGAAATTCTGTTCGATTCGATTCCCCTAAGTGGGAGCGGGCCTTTGATTAAGGACTTTATATTGTTTTCTGAATAGTTTATACTTTACATTACGAATTTTCTAAAATTTAAGGCCTGGACCTTCACAGGGCAGGGTAGATGTTGCGGAAAAAAAGGTAGAGTGGGTTTATTTTTTAAGATTATACCATCCCCTATAAACACATTTGTTAACATATGGGCGAACCACTGAAGTAGTCTTAAACGATTTGTAATTCCTTGTAAGAAGCGACTATCATTATATCACTATTATCTTTTATACAGGGTGATTCAGTAAAAGGGTGCAAAAATTAAGACAGGGAATAGAGGATATTCTCAACATTTTGAGATATAGTATTTGGATCTACGAAGCCAGAATAAGGCTGTCAAGTCAGTTTCATTGTGTGTGTGTATCATCTCATTGGGCCATCGGGTACTTTTCTTGCGGTGTGTGCAGAGAATTTTGCCTGAGTTGTTGGACGTCCGTGAGAGGATGTGGCTGCAGCTCGACGAAGCACCGCTTCACTTCAGTGTAATGTCCGCAATCATCTGGATGATACATTTCCTGGTTGGTGGATTGGAAGGGGTGGCCCTTTTATAATAATATCCTGTGAGGTCACCCGATATGAATCCACTCGATTCTAACCTATGATGATAGGCCTGTATATAAAATCACTTGTTTGTAAGAACTTAGTAAACGCGGACATGGAATTAATTGCCAGTTGCCAGCCGTCTGTGATTGTGATGTAATTTAAAACACAATGAGGTCACTATTTGAAAGGTTGCGACAAAATCTCGTACGTCGATGTCAAGCTAGCATTGAGATTCGTGACATGAGGTACAGACGGTACTTCGTTAAGTCAGGTTTGTAAATGATATGAAAATAATTTAAAAAATGGAAATAGTATGAGTAAATATAAGTAATGAATGTAAATAATATGGAAACAGTAAGCGATAGAGATATACGTATATGTTTAAGCTCTTTTCTCTTAATCTGGTTTCGCAGCCACTATATTCAATAGAGCATCCCCCAAATTCCTACGTAAATTTTGCACGCTTGTACTGAATCACCCTGTGTAATAATAAAAGTGCGCAAATAATTTTACGGACATTATATATAATGTCGTGTTGAGTATTTGTTAGTAATAATATCATCGTTTCTAGCATTTTAACATTAAAACGTTATGGTTTTGATTTTATAAATTTAACATTTTATAATATCTGTGAATTACACATCTAGCATTTAGAGCGATTCAAAGGAAACATGTAACAGATGAGTGAAGATAAATGAGCTGTGTTTTAATATTACATACATTTTTAATAAAAGTATAAATCGAAAAATACGTATCACAAAAGTTTAATAAAATGTTACTACTGCCAATCAGTTTAACCTGATGTAAAATTATTCCCACGGTCTAGTAACCTAAACAAAAATAGACTATGTAACATTTATATCAATTGATATTACAGAAAAAAGTAAAGCTCTACACATTGAAACTTACCCATAACAGAACCTGCAGACAGCAGAATGTGTCCGTAAAAGAATGTTTCCATGGCAACGTGAATTCATTGCATTATGCTATATAAACTGTCTACATGGAAAATTGAAAAAATAAAAGACTAATGAACTTTGGGGACATATTAACTAGGCTATATTACTGTTACAATATCATGTTACCGAGCAAGGTGGATTAGACGTAATGTTTGAGACTCGCATTCGTTAGATCACGGGTTCAAACCCCGTGGCCAGCCAATCTGACTGGGTTTTTTTCATGGTTTCCCAGTCAAAGGCAAATGCCGGATTGGAAATTTATATACCGTGATTCATGACCGCCTCAATCACCAATATCATAAACATTAATCAGCATCTAAAATTAGTTGCATGGGCACAAGCTACACGACAATGGAAACAGGAACTCAACAATAGTAAAACCGGCCTACTGGTATATCCAAAGATACTACACACGCGATATGATCACAGAGCATGTATAAATAAACTGAACACAGTATAGCATCAGCCAACATCTAAATGGTCATCGGCGTAGCTCAGTCGGCTAAGTCCCTTGCTTGCCGATCCAAAGTTGCGCTCGGGCGTGGGTTGGATTCCTGCTTGAGCTGATTACCTGGTCGGATTTGTTTGCGAGGTTTTCTCCAACCGAATGGCGAATGCTGGGCCAAATACCATCTCGCTGTCACCAATTCTGTCGACGCTAAATGAACTAGTAGATACAGCGTCCTTAAATAACCAACTTAAAATTATCTAAATAACAAGTTACCACTGGTCGTATTCATATGTTGATTGATTGTGTTGTGGAAGAGAAGGCCTGATGGCCTTAACTACACCAGAATAAGTAAATAAATAAATAAATTGATTGATTACAATCATAAAAAAGTTCCATTTCTTCTGTACAAATGTCAGATCTTAATGTTGCATCATGAAGATGTGAGCATTTTATATTACGTCTTTCTTTTTACTTGGTTATGTAACGAGCAGTATCTACCACTCAGTTATCTTGTGTCGATGGAATTGGTGATAGCGAGATACTATTTGGCGAGATGAGGTCGAGGATTCGCCATAGATTACCTGACATTCGCCTTACTGTTGGGGAAAACCTCGGAAAAACCCAACCACATAATCAGCCTAAGCGGGAATCGAACCCACGCCCGAATGCAATTCCGAACCAGCAGGCAAACGTGCTACCGCTTGAGCTACATCGGTGGCCATATTAAGTCTTTTAAAAAATTATGTTCTTCAGTGGACGCATTTTGGAAGTATTTGGCATTGCGAAATGTCATGGATAAACACAATGTAAATTGTATTCATTAACTCTTTTATGAATATGAAGCAATATATTGCAGATAGACATTAGCACGAAATTTCTCGGTTATGAGCGAGGGAAGAAGGTCACAGAAGTGTTTAGAAGAACTTTTGAAAGAAAATGGGCATGTGGGGGCGGTTCAGTAAATACACTATCTTATTTCTCGTGTGTTCTTCGCATCGTGAGCGAAGAAGAGCTTTCAGAACTCAGATGTATGTAGAAAGGAATGCTGACAGATTTGTAAACAGATGAATTTAGCAACGGTAGAAAGAAAAGAGTGCAGGGATACAACCAGTCTTCAATTTTTCTGTTACAAGACTCTCCAAGTTTTAACTTATATAACGTGAAATTCTACATTTTTTAATAATATTCATATTTTGTTTAGCTTTCTCTTTCATTACCCAGATTTCGCTGGCACATGTCAGAACCAGGACTGCAATTGTATACGTACAATTTAATTGTAGTTCAAGTTATTATTATTATTTTTTTTACTTTCTATGAAGTAAAAAGAGGAATATTATGAAGGTATGAAAAATAGTTTCAGATTTTTACGTAACTACACATTTTCATGCTAGTATGAAATGTTACATTGCTTCTTTCACAGCCGAATTTTCTTCGCTATTGTAATGATTTTGCTCAAATTCATTATATATAGTGTAATACATTTTACTATAGCCTACATAGGGACTTAATTATTTGTGAAATACTATCTTCCCTGTATGTTTTCCATTAAAATTTTTATAAGAAAACATATGAAGGGACCAAAAATAAATCGAAGCGTACTAACAAATATTTTGTTTTCTTAATAGCTTTAGATGAGGAATTAGATGCAATGAGTAATCCTAAAACGTAGCTTCAGTTGTTTTATTGGACATTCTACATTTGTTTCTTCTACAGTCAGTTGTTTTTTTTTATTTCTGTTGTATTTAACAATGAGTTTCACACATCTGTTTTTTTCCCGCTGTTATTTATACGCGCTTTAACATCTTTGGTCATATCGCGAGTTAATCATTTGGTTGAAATCCGAAGGCCTGTGGACTATTGTTGAGACTGGTTCTATTGTTGTGAACTAGATGGAAACTGTATATGTACTACTGATTTGTTATGAATGTGATTTCGACGGTGAGGCCGGTGATATTCAGAGATGTTGTGGCTCGAATTTCCTGGAATTTGTCTTACTGTTGCGGGAGAAGCCTGAAAAACCTTTACTAGGAAATTCAACCCGACCGGGAATCGAACCCGGGCCCTCTGCGTAAGAGACCAGCATGCTGACCCGACAACACAGAAGTGGTCACATCTTTTTTTCTTGGGGTCATGGGGCAGAAATAACAGAATAATGAAATAACGTTGTTGTTAAATTAGGAAATACCCCATGTAAGATGTTAAAAAATAAAGCAAATCAAGTTATAAAAATGTTCGTATGGAGAGAAATTTGCTTAAGGCTGCTGTACTTCTCAAGAAATGAAGAAATTCATAATACAGTGCATAAAAATGACCTTCACAAACAATCAGCTTGCCTAACTTGTTTTAAGAAAAGTGTAAAATGCATTACATAAAGGTTTGAAAATTGTTGACATAAATACGTCTTTAAAATCATACCGACACATGGGGTACCAGAACGGAAACGGCGATGATCCATTCCGATACCATAACTTCGCGACTACTGGTAGTAACACGGTTGAAATAAATGTGCTCTCGTTCGTTCGATCGAGTGGAGTATACGACTATGATGCGAGCATGATCTTTAGTTAGCGCCGCGCATGCGTGAGGCGCGGGTGGGAACCGGCGGCGTCTGGCGATCATTTCGATCGTGAGCGAAAATTTCCGACCAGTATATTTTGCGATCCCGTTGTGCTAGCGCGTTGATTTTGGTGCCAAACGAAAGATCTCATCTAGATCTGTTGATGTAGGACGTAAAATCCATGGCCGTGTCCCTGACACAGCCGTACCCCGATTTTTTACCCTTAGAAATTATTAATAGACATGAAAAATCAATTTAAATTTATTCTTTAAACATATCTGTGTTCACGTGCTTTTCACTTTATGAATTAATTTTTGTTATTTAGGCAATTTTTTTTAGAAACTTTAGGTAGCCTATAATAATTATGTAACTTATACGCTGTGAGTATTTTGCGATAGTTTTGCTCATTAAATTTTACTTCTAATTTTTCCACTTGATACTCAAGATAAATTGAGGGGCTTAGAACAAAAAGCAGGTAAGTGACGGAAACCTAGTTTTGAGGAAATTACAGTTGAAGTTCTACATGCTATGGAATATTATACACTAGTTTGGTCAAATGATGCCCAAATAGCAGCACTTCACATTGTGATCACTTACCTGATTTTATCCCAAAGAAACATCCTTTTGGGCTATCACAACACGCACTTACCTCATTTTTTAATAATGTCACTTACCTGCTTTTTGTTCTAAGCCCCTCAATTGAAATTGTAGCCCTATACGCATTTCAAATGAAGTGGTCTTACGCGATCCTAGTGACACAGTGATGAACTACGCTGCCTATCTCTTTGGTGTCCAAGTTCCCAGCATTGTGTAATAACGAAGACTAGGGCACACAGTCTAGTATATACAGTCGCGAAGCTCAATACGTAGTAAATATGCAAACATTAGATAGTTGCTCACCACTAGGATCGCTAATATCGTCTCATTACAGGCAATGCAAAATAGTACCGCCACAGTCTAATGTTTCTAGCACCCTCAAAACTCAAGCTTCGTGACTG
Source organism: Periplaneta americana (assembly GCF_040183065.1). Classification (NCBI taxonomy): domain Eukaryota; kingdom Metazoa; phylum Arthropoda; class Insecta; order Blattodea; family Blattidae; genus Periplaneta; species Periplaneta americana. Next base: position 163,429,586 of record NC_091128.1, read on the forward strand.
TATATAGTAGACTGTGGACTAGGGTTTGTAACCATGTAACGTTCCTGCAACATATACGTGTTGTTGCTATGAGAGAGGAAACATTTCTGCCAGGTATAAATATGCGATCGATCTTAAGAACATGAGTCGCCTGCAAACTTGAAAGTTATAAATACTCAAAGCCACGAACTGTTTTAATTGAATCACAGTACAGGCTTAGCTTGAAGCCGTATCGTTATTGCTGGCTGTGTGGAAGGAGTAATATTGTTTTCAACTACATGAACTCTAACGTCATGAGAAATTGCTGTATTTATTTTAACAAATTTCTAAGTATCTAGGATATATTGTAACATTAGTGCGAGGAAATTTAAGAAATGGGACTGCAAGAAGAGGAACACTACTGAAGATATGAGGAGTCTGGTATCGAAAACGGACATATGCCATTTTTATCGAAATTTAGTTAAGGATCGGTTATTATAGTATTTTTCGCGCTCTTTTCAATTCTGTGTTCCATTTATTTCAGAAACAATAATTTAAATGCTTTTGTAGGCTGAACGTTATAGCATGTTTTTACTTTCATAATCGGACACTTCCTTGCACAGTTTGTTTCAAATGCTGACTTGACCATTTCAGCGAATCAGATTGCTGGAATTGGCTAACACTGTCATGGCAACCAGTTAATGTTTACATTGTAACGAGTTTACATTTTGTAAAGATTACATTCCCTTTTATTTTGAAATTTTATTGAACTCTAAGGATTTTGGCTCATCTTAAGTTCAATATGGAGCGCAACACGTTGGGGAGTACGCCTGAACTGACTAGAAAACGCCAATTTAATTTTGAACAATGGAAAGTGCTAAAGAAAAACGATTGGAAATGAATTCTTCACCAATTAAAATACGGGGCAAAGTAAAGCCAGAGAAACTCACAGATTTTCAGAAGTTACTGAGTAAGTCGGAGGCCGGGTAGCTCAGTTGGTAGAGCAACTGGCTACGGACTGGAAGGTCCGGGGTTCGATTCCGAGTGGTGACGGGATTTTTTCTTGTTGCCAAACTTTCAGAACGGTCCCGAGATTCACTCAGCCTGCTATAAAATTGAGTACCGGGTCTTTCCCGGGGGTAAAAGGCGGTCAGAACGTGGTGCCGACCACACCACCTCATTCTAGTGCCGAGGTCATGGAAAGCATGGGGCTCTACCTCCATGCCCCCCAAGTGCCTTCATGGCATGTGACGGGGATACCTGTACCTCTTACTAACAATAAGTAAACACTTCAGAATTGAGTGGAAGGTCGACCTGGTTGGCGAGTTGGTATAGCGCTGGCCTTCTATGCCCAAGGTTGCGGGTTCGATCCCGGACCAGGTCGATGGCATTTAAGTGTGCTTAAATGCGACAGGCTCATGTCAGTAGATTTACTGGCATGTAAAAGAACTCCTGCGGGACAAAATTCCGGCACATCCGGCGACGCTGATATAACCTCTGCAGTTGCGAGCGTCGTTAAATAAAACATAACATTTTAACATTTTGAGTGGAAGGAAAATTGGTATCTTCAGTGGTATATGCTGTAATCCAGAATTCTAGTAAATGTGTAGACACTCATGTGCTTGTTTTGAAGACCCTTTAAATGAATTGCAGTAAAATAAGAACTAAAAAGTGAAAGTGATATTATGAGAACTGAATATAAATAACATTCTAAATTTAATTTTTGTAAGTTTTCCAGATAAATTCTAGTTTTAGAATAAAATCATAACTTCTGTAGAGTTTTCTCATCAATATCCTGATTCTACGTTGTGCATTTAAAAAATGGACACTTGCATCTTTCTTTGTTTCAAAAACGGACAAAAGTCATCTTAGTTTCAAAAGCGGACAATGTAATTTTTAATTATGTTTGAATGTGTTATAGCCTATATTTGTAAGTGAAAACCAGAATTATTTTGTTAATAAAGTTACCAATATGACACACAAAAATTGTTATACTTTTTACTAGAAATTAACATTATGAAACAAAAATATGGCTCTACTGACAAACAATAAAAAATGGTTCCTGTCCGTCTTTGATATTAGGCTCATAAATGAAGTTGTAACTTAAATTTTAGTGTTGCAAATCTTGGGCACTAAGGAGTGATCAGTTAAGACGAATAGAACCACGAACGCCATAGCGTTTGATGACTTTAGAAATATATAACAAATCGGAAAGACTGTCTTTTCTTCTTCTTCTTCTTCTTCTTCTTCTTCTTCTTCTTCTTCTTCTTCTTCTATCCCTTGTGCCTTGCAGCGTCGGGTCCTCCACCCATTTCTTATATCTCTCCCGGTCCAATGCCAATCTTCTTATTTCCCGGATTTCCTTCCCTCTTCTCCTCACCACATCATTAACGTATTGTTCCCGTTCTATTCTTGGTCTACCCCTCCTCCTTTTACCTTCTACTCTTGATTCGAATACTTGAAAGACTGTCTTCAAGGCATGGGAAAATACTTCAGCAATGTACTACGGCCCACAAGTAGGCCTATTAAGGATCTTTAGCTCCAAGATTTACATTGAATAACATTAAATATTAGATTGTGTATTAAAACAACTTCCCCTTCGCATTAAAATGGTGTAGAGAGAATTGACGTAGAAGTTTCTGGTGTTTTTGCTTTACCTTCGCGTTGTTTATACTCACGTATGTTTTCGATATTAGCCTTTCTTCGTTTGAGAACATCATTACTATATTTGGAATTATCTTTCTCTTCACGTTTTCTTTTCCTATAAGTCTCGTGTATTTTTGCGACTGCGTCCTGTAGACATGATTATCTCTGCATTGCATCATACTGTTGCAGTTGTAAATGTTATTGGCAACACTGAGGAGACGGCAAAATCAGCCTTTTAGGAACTGCTCTTACGTGATCCTCACTATATTTTTGAGAAATTATATCGATACATTTTATTTCTATCGATTACTGCTTAATATGTTTAATAATATTGTCTGTCACTCAAAGACCTCTGCATGTCCCATTCGCGAATCGATGTAGAGTGCATGAAGGCGCTGGGATTTACTTCTCTGCCTTTATGTGAGTCTCGTCGGTTGTAATGGCTAGCATTCGATTGTATTTCGTAATTGTGTTACAAAGGCATTGAACTCGCGCCTTGATAATGTGGTGCATGGTCGCCTGCATATCCTTCACCTCCGCGTATCGAACTGCTGTCCTGCTGCACGTTTGTCGAGTGAAATCCAGTATATTGACGATAAGTGTAATCGTTTACCTGTAGAGATTATGGGAGGAAATCAAAGAGTTCGAGAACCGAACTAGAAAACGACAGTACAGTATTTGGTGTTCAACAGTTCACGCATCTAGGAACTAAAATCATAATAAATAATAAATCAATGAAAAGAATAATCTGTTTTAAGGTTATACTTTTCTTAACCGTTTGAGCTAGGTCTTCGAAAATTTGTACACATATTATGCTGCATATAAGATGTCTTACTGACAGATGCTCCAGAGAGACATATGGGTTGAGATATCGTACTGACAACTGTTCCAGAGGGACATGGGTTGAGGTGTCATACTGGCAACTGTTCTAGAGAGACATGTGGGTTGAGATGTCATATTGACAACTGTTCCAGAGAGACATGGGTTGAGATGTCATACTGACAACTGTTCCAGAGAGACATGTGACTTGAGATGTCATACTGACAACTGTTCCAGAGAGACATGGGTTGACATGTCATACTGACAGCTGTTCCAGACATGGGTTGAGATGTCATACTGACAGCTGTTCCAGAGAGACATGGGTTGAGATGTCATACTGACAACTGTTCCAAAGAGACATGTGGATTGAGATGTCGTATTGACAACTGTTCCAGAGAGACATGGGTTGAGGTGTCATACTGACAGCTGTTCCAGAGGGACATGGGTTGAGATGTCATACTGACAGCTGTTCCAGAGAGACATGGGTTGAGATGTCATACTGACAGCTGTTCCAGAGAGACATATGGGTTGAGAGTCATACTGACAACTGTTCCAGAAGACATGGGTTGAGATGTCATACTGACAGCTGTTCCAGAGAGACATGGGTTGAGATGTCATACTGACAACTGTTCCAGAGAGACATATGGGTTGAGAGCCATACTGACAACTGTTCCAGAAGACATGGGTTGAGATGTCATACTGACAGCTGTTCCAGAGAGACATGGGTTGAGATGTCATATTGACAGCTGTTCCAGAAGACATGGGTTGAGATGTCATACTGACAGCTGTTCCAGAGAGACATGGGTTGAGATGTCATACTGACAGCTGTTCCAGAGAGACATGGATTGAGATGTCATACTGACAGCTGTTCCAGAGAGACATGGGTTGAGATGTCATACTGACAACTGTTCCAGAGAGACATGTGGGTTGAGGTGTCATACTGACAGCTGTTCCAGAGAGACATGGGTTGAGATGTCATACTGACAGCTATTCCAGAGGGACATGGGTTGAGATGTCATACTGAGAACTGTTCCAGAGAGACATGTGGATTGAGATGTCATATTGACAACTGTTCCAGAGAGACATGGGTTGAGGTGTCATACTGACAGCTGTTCCAGAGGGACATGGGTTGAGATGTCATACTGACAGCTGTTCTAGAGAGACAAATGGGTTGAGATGTCATACTGACAACTGTTCCAGAGAGACATGTGGGTTGAGGTGTCATACTGACAACTGTTCCAGAGAGATATGGGCTGAGATGTCATACTGACAGCTGTTCCAGAGAGACATATTGGTTGAGATGTCATACTGACAGCTGTTCCAGAGAGACATATGGGTTGAGATGTCATACTGAGAACTGTTCCAGAGAGACATGAGTTGAGATGTCATACTGACAGCTGTTCCAGAGAGACATGGGTTGAGAGTTATACTGACAACTGTTCCAGAAGACATGGGTTGAGATGTCATACTGACAGCTGTTCCAGAGAGACATATGGGTTGAGATGTCATACTGACAGCTGTTCCAGAAGACATGGGTTGAGATGTCATACTGACAACTCTTCCAGAGAGACATATTGGTTGAGATGTCATACTGACAGCTGTTCCAGAGAGAAATATGGGTTGAGATGTCATACTGACAGCTGTTCCAGAGAGACATATGGGTTGAAATGTCATATTGACAACTCTTCCAGAGAGACATATGAGTTGAGATGTCATACTGACAGCTATTCCAGACTAACATATGGGTTGGGATGTCATACTGACAGCTGTTCCAGAGAGACATATGGGTTGAGATGTCACACTGACAGCTATTCCAGACTAACATATGGGTTGGGATGTCATACTGACAGCTGTTTCAGAGAGACATATGGGTTGAGATGTCATACTGACAGCTATTCCAGATTAACATATGGGTTGAGATGTCATACTGCCAACTCTTCCAGAGAGACATATGGGTTGAGATATACTGACAGCTCTTCCAGAGAGACATATGGGTTGAGATATACTGACAGGTCTTCCAGAGAGACATATGGGTTGAGATATACTGACAGCTCTTCCAGAGAGACATATGGGTTGAGATATACTGACAGGTCTTCCAGAGAGACATATGAGTTGAGATATACTGACAGGTCTTCCAGAGAGACATATGGGTTGAGATATACTGACAGCTCTTCCAGAGAGACATATGAGTTGAGATATACTGACAGGTCTTCCAGAGAGACATATGGGTTGAGATATACTGACAGGTCTTCCAGAGAGACATATGAGTTGAGATATACTGACAGGTCTTCCAGAGAGACATATGGGTTGAGATATACTGACAGCTCTTCCAGAGAGACATATGAGTTGAGATATACTGACAGGTCTTCCAGAGAGACATATGGGTTGAGATATACTGACAGCTCTTCCAGAGAGACATATGGGTTGAGATATACTGACAGGTCTTCCAGAGAGACATATGGGTTGAGATATACTGACAGGTCTTCCAGAGAGACATATGAGTTGAGATATACTGACAGGTCTTCCAGAGAGACATATGGGTTGAGATGTACTGACAGCTCTTCCAGAGAGACATATGGGTTGAGATATACTGACATCTCTTCCAGAGAGACATATGGGTTGAGATATACTGACAGGTCTTCCAGAGAGACATATGAGTTGAGATATACTGACAGCTCTTCCAGAGAGACATATGAGTTGAGATATCGCCCCACTGACAGCTCTTCCCTGCTGCCTCGTTTCGGAAGCATTTCTTTTTTTCTTCGTCGTCATCGTCATCATCATCATCATCATCATCATCATCATCATCATCATGTAGTAAACACTAATGCAGTGGTGACCAACTCGTGGTCGTTGTGCAAGAGCAGTCTTCACTGCACACGAGCAGTGTACGAGAGTAGATCGTTCCAATGTCCGCAATGTCAACGTTGCTCTTCTTTGCTCGTAAGTACACACAGTGCTTCGTAAGAGCAGTCGGGTTGGTCACCACTGTACCATGTTACAAAATAGCTGTAGATGCAGTAACTAATGTTTGTGTCATTATGATAGTTATCTTTAAATAACTTGAAAACGATTAGAGATATCTCAAAACGGATTGCACCATTGTTTTTTTTTTTTTCAGAAAATTTCACGTGATTTTGAGTACCTACATGACCCCCTTTCCATTTAAAATTTCAAAGTTGCATTCCAAAATGGCGGCTTTTGAGATAGCTGAGGGCTAGAATCGAATGTGTCACTAGTAGAGCATTTGGTCTTACAAATACTGGTAACACCTATAGTAGTAATCGAAAATCAAGCATATGGAAGATATTTATATGGTTCCAGACTTTTGATTCAGCCTGTATATCGGAAAGTATACGTATCACTTTGTGTTTTTTCTTGTAATGGTGCTCAGTTTCAGTTGCACCCATCTTCTTACAGCAGTGATGGTTTACGAATGCCAACCAAGTGTGCAGTGCTTTTTTCAAGTCATGTTTGTTCTGGAACCGATCCTTCCAGGTGTTTCGTTTGAGGCCCAGAAAGGTGGAAGTATTGTTGAACAAAAAAAATTGTAGTAGGCGTATTGGAACATAATGCTATTGCGATTATTATTATTATTATTATTATTACTATTATTATTATTATTATTATTATTATTATTATTATTATTATATTTTAATTCATGTGTTTTAGTCGATGGTTAGACATGAAGTCCCTGTTTTTAGGAGTAAGATACAGTATGTTACAGTAGTAATGGAATACGTGTTTCCTCACATTCATATTCTCTGCCTAAAAGTAGGTCCTTCACTGCAAACCTAGCATTCTCCAAATCTTCCCAATTTTTGTCTTTCTCTTCATCTTCGCATACGGTCAATATACCTCAATGTCTATCATCTGATGTCTTCTTCTGTCCTGAACTTTTCTCCCGTTCACCATTCCTTCCAGTACATCCTTCAGCAGGCAGTTTCTTCTTAGCCAGTGACCCAACCAATTTCTTTTTCTCTTCCTGACCAGTTGTTTAGCATCACTTTTTCTTCATCCACTCTTTCTAGCACAACTTCATTTCATATTCTGTCTGTCCACTTCACACATTCCATTCTTCTCCATATCCACATTTCAAATGCTTCCAGTCGTTTTACTTCACTTCGTCGTAATGTCTATGTTTGTGCACTATACAATGCCACACTTCACACAAAGCACTTGACCAGTCTCTGCCTCACTTCTTCATTCCAAAGATCCGCAGAAGATGCTGCTTTTTCTATTAAAAGCGTCTTTTGCCATTGCTGTTGTCCTTTTGGCTTTCTGGCAGTAGCTAACTGATGAAATTAAAGGTACAGACGTCCACCGCTGGCTGTGAAACGAAATGAAAGCTTATGAGAAAAAAATAATTATTGTAAAAGAAAATGTGACTTAAATCCCTATGACCATGCATCAAAGAATTATGAAAAAAAATTGATCTACAAACTTTACTTTATACGCTAATCTTTAGACATCCTGCGGCTCGGTAAAAAATGTAATTACAGATCTTGTTGTGTGTTTTTTTTTTTTTTTTACTGGTTATAATAGAGACTACAAGGCAACTTTTGTACACCCGTACGTTTTGAATTTCGGGAATATTTCTTTTCGATACACCCTAATCCGCAGAGTCTTTCTTCTATATCTTTCAAGGTCCTTATCTTTCACACACAAACACCCGAGAACGCAAAGATAGTGTCAGAAGTCTACAAAACACAAAAATGTAAATATATTGTGAAGGTTTTTATTTATTTATTTTTTTGCATAAAATACTAGGCATTAATACCTATTTAATTTAACGATATTTTTAATTGCTGAGTTTACTCAGCGTCGAAATTCAACATGGCCCAGAAATGACGAAAAGATTTTACCTGGAGCCCTTTATCAGGCTCAGGGTCATTTTACGTGCCGTAAATCTATAACAGTGATCCACATCTTTACTTCATTCCCCAGGAAGCCATGTTAAGGATCTTATCGCTCTTTAAAATCCACAATTTTTTCTAGTCTCCGAAGCTGATATTCTTTTAGCCGCCATTAGGCGTTGCCCTTGGTGCACCATAGGAGGCGAACTGCATAGCACTCCATTATGATTAATGAAGCAATGGTTGAATTCCGATAGGATAAATAGGAATATCCTGCAAAACCTGTCACCAAGCACCGTGTTTGTCCATAACTAATTTTATAGTTGGACTGGAACTCCAGCGTGGAAATTCGACTGTCTAGCCGTTCTGCTGATGTGCGACATAAAATTCTAGACCGAGTTTCAAACCGCGGACCGCGGATTGAACGGCTGATATGGTAAGCTACCACCGAAGACGAATTCTTTCTAAAATAAAGTGAAAAGTAAAGTTTTATACACAATCTGTCCTCAGCGTCACGCATTTCGGAAATACAGTATTACTTGTTATTTAGGCCTACGTAATTATACTTTTACAGAAAAAATTTTAGGGCTTAAAGATACGCTGTATTCATAAAGTCATGGTAGGTTTAAAATGATTACATAATTATCTCATTGCAATTACACAGGTGAGAAACAACTACCAAATGAAAGAATAACTTTCTAAGCTTTTGTCCTATCATGGTTGCCATGGTTACCTACCGATCGATTGTTATCGTTACAGTCAACAAGATGGAAGAAAGAAGAAAAGTGTTTTTTATGGCTTGTAAAATTTGAATTAGCTACTGTTATCTGACGTGAATTCCAGCTTGTGTTAAATCGGTATCCGCGACACGAAAACAACATTCGCAGTTGTAGCGAACAGTTGGTGGAAATGGTGAGTTTTCTGCGGAGAATGTGTTTAGATAGACCGTCTGTAAGCAACGAGTATATTTTTAATGTCAAATAACATTATTCGGGGGTAACACTGACGAAACATCGTCTTTGGATGCTAATAACTTCATACCTACGGCGTATTTTTCTACTTGGTTATTTAGCGTCGATGGAATTGGTGATAGCAAGATGGTATTTGGGGAGATTTGGCCGAGGATTCGCCCTAATTACCCGACATTCGCCTTATGATTGGGGGAAAAACTCGGAAAAAATCCAATCAGATAATCAGTCCAAGTCGGAATCGAACCCACGCCCGAGCGCAACTCAGGATCGGCAGGCAAACGCCTCAGCTGACCGAGCTACGGTGTATTTATAGGCGCATGTTGCAATAGAATCTCGATTATCCGTTTTAATGAATGGGGCATAGTGAACGGTTAATAGAAGAAACGGATAATCCATATTATCAATTCTAATGAACTTAAATCTAGACTGGTGCAATTTAAGATGCTTTAAAAAGCCAGTTTCTTTCTTTCTGCACTTTCCCGGACTATTTTCCTTTTTTATATCTAGTCTAGGGTCCACACCTGTGGAGTAACGGCCGCGACACCAGGTGGCCCGGGTTCGAATCCCGGTCGGGGCAAGTTACCTGGTTGAGGTTTTTCCGGGGTTTTCCCTCAACCCAATACGAGCAAATGCTGGGTAACTTTCAGTGCTGGACCCCGGAGTCATTTCACCGGCATTATCACCTTTATTTCATTCAGACGCTAAATAACCTAGATGTTGATACAGCGTCGTAAAATAACCCAATAAAATAAAATAAATCTAGTCTAGGTTTTTTTTTCTAATCCTTAATATTTGAGCAAGGGATGCAAAGTGAAGTTTTTGTGATAATCCAAAGAGAGTGAAAGTATTATTTAAACTTGACACAGAAACGAACGAAAGTTATGCATTCAGCGAAATTACCCTAATTGTGTAGGCACGATTCAGAAAGTAAGAAAGAACTGTATACCAGTTAAAAATATAGCTCTTTTTTGGTGACGGATAATCCGCGGAACGGTTAATCGAGGGACAGATAATCGAGGTTCCACTGTGTATATAAATGAAAAGAAAGAAGGTTCTTTACAAAAATGAAGTTTATTTTATTCCCAAAATAAAATTACACATGTTTAAACAATAGCCCAAACACACGTAATACCTTTCCCAATTTTACACTTTCAACCGCTTGCTACAGCTGAACCTTAAAAGATGGATCGGGAAATAAATTGCGAGTGAAGTACGTTACTAAATGAGACCTTTTCAAAAATACAATCCGTTTTTATCCATCTCTTGCGGTTTAGGAGTTGGAATCATTTTTGTTTGGCTTACGCAACTTCTATGCTGAGAGCATGACGCTGTAACCTTAACAATTGTAAGCGTGTGACATCACGCACACATAAACGTGTCTAGAGAAAGCTGTGACGCAGAATGTATGAGACTTTATAGGAAAAAGAACGTTTAAGAGAAAGATAATTCCCAACCTAGTAATAATGTTCCCAAGCTAGTAGTAATGTTCTCGAGAAGAAAAACAAATAACATAAATATTTTGGTTGCTCTTAATTTAGTGCATACATTTTATCTTTCCACGCTCACGGATATAGAGCGGAAGCGGCAGTGCATAGCACAGCTGCACACATGCGAGCGTGGAAAGATAAAGTGTACGCAGTTTATATATTGTACAACTAGGGAGATAATTGTTGAGCGTGCGAAAATGTTTCGAAATCTGTAGCGTGGTTCATAGCAGGCTGTAGTTTTAATTCCTCCTCAGTATAGATATGTAATAGTTAAACAGAAGAGCGAAGCTAATATCTCGTCATCGTATGAACAAAAACTTTTGGCTCGGAGCATGCGCAGTGCGGCATTCTTTAATTTCGAAAGTACTCATATAACTTTTTCGGATCTCTTCACAGATTTGTCGATTACAGACGATGTATCTGAGCGCATTCAATTTCTGGGAGGGTTGGTAAAGGGGTTAAATGGGGTTGAGAAACGTTCTTTTTGGCCAAAGCTAGTAGGTTGGTTACTAAAGAAATTACCATACCAGAAAAATCGACTTTTCAAGAATGGAAAGAAAGAAATTAGAATGCCACATATTTTATGACAGGATTTATGACGTCACAACAGACTCTAAAACCTAAACCTTGAAAAGTAAGTATTCATACTAGGACTGACTAAACAGAAGGTTAATGCATAGAACGCAGTCGTGAAGCCGAATGAATTCACGATTATAACAATTGAATGTTGAAACTTGGCGGATTAAACATAAAAAGTGTTTTCGCAAACGTTGCCAAGGAGTTTTTGTGTGTAGCGTTTTTCTTTTATTTTTCTTGCTGGTAGTTATAGAGCATCTCCCGTTATCAAAGAGCAGTTTCATTATCACAGAGGCATTCTCCATGACCTCGTTTCATGCATGGATTGCCCCAAATCCACGTACACACACAGGTCACCTTCTTATTGATTTTTACGTTACAGCACAGGTTAATCAAAGGAGAGAATAGGTCACTGCCCTTAATTCAAGTCTCTGTGTAGTAAATGACAGGGGAAAGGAAGAAAAAAGGTAGGCAGAAAAAGAAACGAGGGATTTCAAAAGTGAAATGTTTTTAACTTAATTATTGTGTGATGTAGTGTAAAGAAGAGTGCTTTCTTTATGGCGGTTGGCTGCGAAATGGTACGCAGTGCCGGTAACTTTTCTGTATCATATTTTTTTAAATTAACATTTGTTATGGAATGGCAAAATGAATCGTACAACTGACAGTGGATACAAACGGAGAGCTATGATGCCATGAACTAGAAGGTGGATGAGGAAGACCACCAGCAGGGGGGGGGGGGGAAAGAGAAGAGAAAGAAAAGAAGGGAGCTTGGAAAAAGATGAGATTGGGAAAAGTTTGAGAAGCAGATGAAAAATATAAGGCAGAAAAGAAGAGGGAGCAGAGAAGAATGAGAAGAAAAATAAAAGGAAGTGATGAGAAAAGAAGAGAAAAAAAGATGAGGAAAATAACTGCGAAAGAAGGGCGGGAAAAGGAAAAAGATGAAGAAATGGGAATAGAAAGTGAAAATGAAGACATGGAGAAACGTAAGTGAAGATGAGGAATAATAATAATAATAATAATAATAATAATAAGCTTGAAAAAGATACATTTTGCAATTTTTAATAAAAAATCACTCTAGCATTCTCATAAAGAGTACATAATGGAGAATAGAAAGCGAAGATGAAGAAATGAAGAATAGGAAGTAAAGAAAATGAGGAAAATATGGAGAATAGGAAGTGAAGAAGATAATGAAGAAATCGAGAAAAGAAAGTGAAGATGAGGAAGAAGGGGGAAATAGGAACTGAAGATGGGGTATGGAGGAGGAAAAGTAAGTGAAGAAGGTGAGGAATTAATGGAGACAAGGAAGTGAAGAAGATGGAGGAATGGAGAATTGAACGTGTAAAATGTAAAGAAATTGAGAATAGGAAGTGAAGAAAATGAGGAAATGGAGAATAGGAAGTGAAAAAGATGAGGAGCAAATGGAGAATAGGAAGTGAAGACTATGAAGAATAGGAAGTGAAAAAGATGAAGACATGTAGAAAAGGAAGTGAAGGAAATGAGGAAAAGAATTGCAAAAGAAAGTTTAGGTAAAGGCTGGAAGAAAGAAGAGAAGCAGAAGGATATAAGAATGATATTAGGAGTTATTGCAGTAGCAATATACTGTAGGCGAATTTGTGCAATAATATTGTAGTGACAGATTAACTTAACACTGTGCAGATACCTGTTTTCTTTCTTTATATTATTGCTCTTGTGTGCAACTCAGAAAGCGAAAATTTGTTTGATGTGGGTGCCTAGTAAATGATTTAATTTACGTGTCCCCTTTAGGTAATAAGCCAAGAAAACAAACTGAGTTCTTGTAAAACACATAAAATATTTCTATAGTGCTCGGGAAAAGTAGCACAAGTCAAAAATGTTAATTTTGCAGGAGAAGGAAAAAAAACTGACTTCACACTGGTTTATGTCGATTTGATTTTCTTCTGTATGAATTATTGTAATGGGAGAAATACTTATGTATTTTTTTCCAAGCGAGCAGATGTTCCGTAAGTTGTCAATAAATTAATAAAAAATGTTTGTGGAAACTGACTAATGCCACTTTTCCCAAGCATTGCAGATTTAACGATAAAGTATGTGTAATGTTCATGATAATCCTTTTGAAATTGTCTTCATACATTTTAGTAAAAATTTCAAGAGCGTAATAAATAAACGCATATTATTCAGTGCCGAGAACATTGGAATTCGAAAATAACAAAGGCCATAACTGTAAAATTTGTGCATTTTTTATTGTCTTCAAACTACAGTTTTCAGTAAATCTGACGTCTTTGTAAATTGTATGTTAACAAAAATTGAAGACGAGGTTCAGTTGTCAGTGTGGGTAGCCTTAACCCTTGAGCGTACGTTACACAATATCCTAGGCAGAAGCGAACTCAGGAAAAGGAAAGGTTTCGTACCTGGAGTGGGCAGTCTGTTTATCACATCAGAGATTGCACTGCACCTAGAGGGCCTCTCGCTGGCTCACTGGCTGGCTGGCCTTGCTGCAACCTTGAGAGCAATGTGGCACCAAGGCTCGTTATATTTGCTGGCCGGTCGCGGTTCGAATCCAGTGTAACAATAACATGTTGCGCGGTTGTCATAACATCTTAACTTCGTGAGATATAGCTACAGCACTTCGGAACTTAATGGATGGTGTTTTGTCAACACGTTGCCATGGAAACATTGGGCGAGTGTATTGAAGCAATATTGTAACGATGTCATTAGTGTAACATGTGGTATTTTTAGCGAGTAATTTAACATTTTACTGGTCTTGCTATTAATTTGGTACAAGTCGTCTATATTGCGACTAATTCAATAATCATAATGATGATAATAATATTAATAATAATAATAATAATAATAATAATAATAATAGGCAAAATGTTATCTTTACGCGCTAAAAATTAATAATAATAATGATAATAATAATAATAATAATAATAATAATAGGCAAAATGTTATCTTTACGCGCTAAAAATTAATAATAATAATAATAATAATAATAATAATAGTAATAATAATAATAATAGGCAAAATGTTATCTTTACGCGCTAAAAATTAATAATAATAATAATAATAATAATAATAATAATAATAATAATAGGCAAAATGTTATCTTTACGCGTTAAAAATTAATAATAATAATAATAATAATAATAATACTAATAGGCAAAATGTTATCTTTACGCGCTAAAAATTAATAATAATAATAATAATAATAATAATAATAATAATAATAATAATAATAATAATAATAATAGGCAAAATGTTATCTTTACGCGCTAAAAATTAATAATAATAATAATAATAATAATAATAATAATAATAATAATAATAATAGGCTAAATGTTATCTTTACGCCCTAAAAATTAATAATAATGATAATAATAATAGGCAAAATGTTATCTTTACGCGCTAAAAATTAATAATAATAATAATAATAATAATAATAATAATAATAATAGGCGAAATGTTATCTTTACGCGCTAAAAATTAATAATAATAATAATAATAATAATAATAATAATAATAATAATAATAGGCAAAATGTTATCTTTACGCGCAAAAAATTAATAATAATCTCCATGCCCCCCAAGTGCCTTCATGGCATGTTACGGGGATACCTTTACCTTTTACCTTTAATAATAATAATAATAATAATAATAATAATAATAATAATAGGCAAAATGTTATCTTTACGCGCTAAAAATTAATAATAATAATGATAATAATAATAATAATAATAATAATAATAATAATAATAATAGGCAAAATGTTATCTTTACGCGCTAAAAATTAATAATAATAATAATAATAATAATAATAATAATAATAATAGTAATAATAATAATAATAGGCAAAATGTTATCTTTACGCGCTAAAAATTAATAATAATAATAATAATAATAATAATAATAATAGGCAAAATGTTATCTTTACGCGCTAAAAATTAATAATAATAATAATAATAATACTAATAGGCAAAATGTTATCTTTACGCGCTAAAAATTAATAATAATAATAATAATAATAATAATAATAATAATAATAATAATAATAATAATAGGCAAAATGTTATCTTTACGCGCTAAAAATTAATAATAATAATAATAATAATAATAATAATAATAATAGGCTAAATGTTATCTTTACGCCCTAAAAATTAATAATAATGATAATAATAATAATAATAATAATAGGCAAAATGTTATCTTTACGCGCTAAAAATTAATAATAATAATAATAATAATAATAATAATAATAATAATAATAATAGGCGAAATGTTATCTTTACGCGCTAAAAATTAATAATAATAATAATAATAATAATAATAATAATAATAATAATAATAATAATAATAATAGGCAAAATGTTATCTTTACGCGCTAAAAATTAATAATAATCTCCATGCCCCCCAAGTGCCTTCATGGCATGTTACGGGGATACCTTTACCTTTTACCTTTAATAATAATAATAATAATAATAATAATAATAATAATAATAGGCAAAATGTTATCTTTACGCGCTAAAAATTAATAATAATAATAATAATAATAATAATAATAATAATAATAATAATAATAGGCAAAATGTTATCTTTACGCGCTAAAAATTAATAATAATAATAATAATAATAATAATAATAATAATAATAATAATAGGCAAAATGTTATCTTTACGCGCTAAAAATTAATAATAATAATAATAATAATAGTATTGTTATTATTAATTTTTTGTTAAGTTTATTCATACACGCATTAACATCTGCTGTCATATCGCGTGTTTAGGATTTGTGGTTTTACCAGTAGGCCGTTTCCACTATTGTTGAGTTCCTGTTTCCGTTGTGTGTTGTAAATGGCTTGTGTTTTTGTAACTGATTCATATTTTTTATTATTGTTTATGATATTGGTGATTGAGGCGATGATGAATCATGGTACACTACTCCATCTATTTAATTTTAGTAGAATGCGTTTGAGTTTAAAGAAAGCAGCAAAACAGTACAACTAGTCTGTTGTGACGAGAATCAAAGCCCACGCTTACCGGTAAAGCATCATGTCACAAACACATTCACGTCTGAGTATTTCTGACAAAGTAAATATTATTCAACGCCTTGAAAACGGCGCAAATATTAAGGATATTGCTGGAGAGAGTAAGGTAATATGTATTTATTTATTTATTTACTTGTTTCTTTGTTATTGTATTTTATATATATACGTTCTAGGAAATAAAATTAATGTGCATATAAAATTAATTTGTATTAACGTTGTATCAGATTCACTTTTTATAATGAATTAGCAACTCTAAATACCCATTCCCGTATGATCGATTTTTTTACAGTCTACAATATTCCTTGAATTTCATGCTCTACCTAAACATGATGCTTTACGATTGCAGGGGACTTGCTCCGCGTGTTATATATAAGTGGGTAAACATTAGCTTTCTCCCATATCTACGGAGCAGTGTACGTACATTTCCAATCCGGCATTTGCCTTTTGTGACTGAGGGAAACCATGAAAAGCCGCAGTCAGATTGGTCGACCACGGGATTTGAACCCGAGACCTCGCGAATGCGAGTCTCAAACGCTACCTCCTGAGCCAAGTCGCTCGGTATTATTATTAATTTATTATTGCAATTATTATTTTTCTTGTGTTTATGATTATTGTAAGTAAGAAATTGTGATGACATCTGTGGCAAAATGTAATGTTGTGCTTTTCCAGCATCATGGTTAAGGAATATAGCTCGACCATTATATGAGTGCGCTTGGGAGGCAAGGGGGTTACTTTTGTGGCGCAATGGAACTATGAGGTAAGACGTTACAATGGAATAGAGCAAGATACACTTATATGGATCAGTAACACGATACCAGTGAGTCACGTCTTGAGAAGTTCCGATTATGTAACTGGCGTTCGTTTAAAATCCCAGTAAAATTTTCTACTGTTCTTCGAGGACTCTAGAAAACATGGCGGGGTCAAAATTATTTAATTCAGAAAAATTATCCGAAATGCGATTGGGTTACACTATAACTTCCTTTATTTATTGTTTTTATTTGTTTTAATCAAAATGTAACTAATATGTAATTATGTTACCCGTCATAAAACGCCGATAAAATATAAAAATCATATTTTCGAAATGTCCGTTTGAGGGAATTTATTTATGGTTAAGAAGTGGCGGTCAAACAAGTATGTTTTTTGTTTATTTGATTTTTGTGATTTTACCTGTTTTGTGTAGGCCTAGAATGTACAGAAAGTGTAGCCTAAAGCGACGGTTGTCAATGGTTGGTGCTGCTTCTTCTGGGTTTATTTTTCGATGTCCAATTAGTCAGTGGGCACCAATTTTAATGTCAGATTTGTGAATATGTAATTGGATAACAGTAGAAAGATGCTAAGTGCCAAAATTAAAAAAAAAAAAGTGACATTTCACTAGAATGGTGTAAATGGCGAAGGGGCATTACATATGAACAGGGCTAGGTCCACAGAAGATTGTAGTGTGTTATTAAGACCATCAAAAGATGGCAGTGCTGCAAAGTTACCAGGGCTCACTCATTTGTTTTGTTAACAGTGAAGGTATAGCAAAAGACATTATTGATTATATACCATGTTGTTTTCTACAAACAGGACCATCAACGTAGGTAAATCTTATATACAATATAATAAGTAGGTAATATAGAGCTATGAATCACATAGAAACAAAATGTATTATCTCTAGGTGACACAGGTGGTTTGTTTTAAACTCTTCAAATCCTGATGTTAAAAATCCAGAAAATGGAGGAAATATCATTTAATTAGCACGTTTCTCTTTATTGTAAGAGGCATGAAAATGAAGAATAAAATGCAGTGAACTGACACCCGAGTAGAAAATAGCTTTATTTTCTAAGTTATATGACCAAGATTAATCAACACTATTAACATTTCTGTTGGGTCTCTTTATTGTCACACCAGTACAATGACGTCAACATAGAACGTATGATAGTCGTAATGAAAGTCGGCGATATCCAGTTCCAAGTGGTGAGGGTGATTTGTTTTCAGTCTGCAAAACCACTTGAATGGAAGTATTTGCAGAAATTAATAGTTCTGTGGATAATAAATGAATCATAGTACTTACGAAATGTTTATGGGACTTAACACCTTTCATAAATAATTATTGTGAAGTTTATTTGTGTCTCAGTGTGTTAATTTTAGTAGTATCATCAAACTATTGATAAAGATTGGTGAAAAGTTGTCGTAATATCACAGCCTAGTATATACAGTCACGAAGCTTGAGTTATTGAGGGTACTAAGAACAATAGACTGTGCCGGTACTATTTCGCATTGTCTGTTATGAGGCGATAGTAGCGATCCTAGTGGTTAGCAACTATCTATGGATGCATATTCCCTACGTATTGAGCTTCGTGACTGTATATACTAGAATGTGGCAATACTTTCAATTAAATTCTAAAGAATATATTCTTAAAATTGTTCAAGATCAAAAGTTATTTTTTAATAAAACACTATTAATAAATTTGGCACTTTGCACCTTTCCACTGTTCTGTATCCAATTATGTTTTGGGATTTTCAAAGGAGCCATTGTTGAATATTGAAGAAGTGCGATCTTTTTCTGTTAAGACACGGGGTACTGTCCGATAAAATACGTCTGTCTGTGTGCAAATTGTGAAACTATAGAAGAAGCGAGTTTTCGAAAAGTTGAGGATCAGTGACAGGTTAGGTTTGGTTTGTTTAGGCTTTTGGTATGCCTTGCATGTATGTTTATTGGTAGATTTGTACACAGATATAAGTATAATTGTGCTACGTTTGTGAAAAATAAGTTGTTTTCTAATTTTTCGTTAGAAATTATCCATTTTTGAAATTTGGAGTTTGTATTATTTATTTCATGAGGTTTTAGAAATTGAAACTGTGTTTTCGGCCATTTTCATATTTCTGAAAAACCATAAAATATGACCTTTTTTTTTTTAAAAAAAAAAAAGAAAAAGAGCTAAAAGAGGCCGTCATGACTGGCTACAGTTTTTCGAAATATTATCCTAACGTCATTATAAATTTAAACTTATCCAAATAAAACATGAAACAGCAACTAAAAGTACGTCAACAAAACAATAACGACAAGAAATGAAACGTTAGCTTCAACTTTTTATTTAAGAAATTGAATCGATCATTGTCAAGAGGCATTAAGTCAATTTGACGACATGGACATTTTGATGGACTTGGTAATTTTTCCCGCATTTAATAGAGAATAGAAGAAACCAAGTACACTCCATGAGTGGCACTTAACACCGCACAGTTATTAAGCGAGTGGAACAGTTTTCTTCGATCGAGTACTGAAAAAAAATTACGTAGTGTGTTTTAACGATGACCAATTCAACTACCATCGCATGAGCGAAATAAATAACATTGACTAACATGTAATTAAATATTTTAAATTGGAATAATGATGTAACTTAACTACGAATTTGAGTGGAAAATAAACAGCGCCAGATGCTGACTAAACATGCTGAACAGGTTTATAACACGCTCGGAATTTCTTTTGTCTATTTAACTAAGTCCCTGGGAAAGGATAAACATTGCTGGGATTTCTAATGAGCGGTAGAGTATGTTTGTTGATCCTTCCCCATGCCTTTGCTGCGGTCTGAGTTGCAGATTGGGGGCTTGACCCCAAAATTGCGGGAATTTGTTTTTGTTGGAAATTTTCGGGGACGGTCATTTTGCAGGGAGGAGGTGAATTTAGTGAAACTTGAGGGAAAAGGAATAAAATCGTATGGTAATATACAGTCTTAGAAACAGTTGATGAAAATGTTATCTGTATCGGTTTATAATTTAATTTATTAATATACTAGCCGTACCCGTGCGCTCCGCTGCACCCGTTAGAAATAAATATAAAGTAATTACATAATTAAAATAGGACATTTGATTCAGGGAACATTCGTGTTTGATACAAGGATAAATCGTTTATTGTGTTACTTAATTTAAATTGTATTTGCATAATTAAAATGCGATCATTTTGATCCAGAGACCACTCATTTGGTCATAAAAATTATTTTAGGAAATATAGGAAACGAATGTACAGAATAGCCTATCAAGTTTTCTGTGCATAAGAAGCTATTTTAATCTTACCTGTCCTCGATTCACTCAGAAGTTACTGTGATAACATTATAGCATTATGTCCATCTAGAGAAACTACACTTTCCAATGGTGAATTAATAATTAATTATACAAATCGGTTAATTTATCTTCTGATATTACTTCATACAAACACAGAAACATTATCTGTAGGCTATCTTTCATAGCTTTCGATTGTTGCTGTCCAAGGCCCCTTATAGACGAAGTCATTTGTTTTTTAATTCATTACACGGCCTTAGATGGCAGTTATTTTAATTTTAAAACTCATTTATCTCATTAAATATCAGTCCTATCAAAATTTTTCATGGAATAAACCTTATCGAAAATTATTTTTAAAGAAACTTTTGTTATGTAACATTTTTCACAAAAATCAATAATAAGCGAGATATTTCGATTTATTTAATTCAGGCCCCCTTATAACCCCCCTTTTAAATAATGTATTTTGAATGCCATATAGCCTAAAATCTAAGTTACAACGCACTTAATTTATATTCCAATTTTCATCGAAATCCGTTCAGCCATTATCGCGTGAAAAGGTAACAAACATACAGACAGACAGACATACATACAAACAAAAATGTCAAAGAAGCGATTTTCGGTTTCAGGGTGGTTAATTATATATGTAAGGACCAATTATTTTTGGAAAATCGAAAATTACCAGAAAAATTTCGGCTACAGATTTATTATTAGTATAGATTTTTTATTATTTTGTCAGTAATTCACTTGTCCCTTGGTGGTGAAAAAGTTCAAGTGTTGAAGTACGATTCACACCAGTAAATTTGTATGTGTGCTGTCTCCTTTGAGCTCAAGTCGGGCGGCTGTAAACCTCTCTTCGTGCAGCATCTGTGTCGATTTCGGCGGTGAAGTAGTCAGTAAATGTTGGCTTGCAACATCGGGGGCTCGGGTTCAATTCCCGGTCAGGTGGGGATTTTTTTAATATATTATGCGGACCTCTGGAAAAATAAATAAGGAAGGTACTAGTGAAGTGCTTGGAATGGAATTTAACTGAGAGGGCACGGATGGCCCAGAACTGCGACCTGTTGAGATCTATTGCGCTAACCGTCGATATGGAATGAGTTGCATGCCACAGATCCTCTACACGCGCCGACCTAACCACATTGTGAATATTGTATAAGTTTTAATTTCGTTACCTAATTCTTAATATAGACAGCTAATTTTTTATATTGTCTATCTGCTATGGAGAGATTTAACGATGCGAAGTATAAAGAAAAGCATGATATGCTGTAAGAAATCGGTTTTGGAAATTTTTACTAAGATACAGGTTTTTAGCATCTCTTATATCCCCTTTATCAGGTACATCTACTTGGAGGATTTGGTGAAGAATTGTTTTCAGAATATGGGACGGGTATTAGCAGGAGGGAGAAAAATAAAGTGCTGATGATATGGTATTATGATGTTGTTAGCAGAAGACGAAACGATGCTAAGGGATATGCTTCTGAAGCTGAATTACAGCTGTGAGTAGTTAGGGATACAGAGGAATGCAAACAAGACGAAGACCATGGTTATCCGGAGAAAAATAGAGAAGATAAATGTGCGAATTCAAAATGAGACATTGGAAGAAGAGCATAGTTTCAGATACTTCGAAGACTCTATAAGCAGTAACATGAGCTGCTGCCAGGAATCCAAAAGGAAGATAGCAATGGCAAAGGAAGCTTTTAATAGAAAAAGGAGCATCTTCTGCGGACCTCTGGAAAAAGAACTAAGGGAAAGACTAGTGAAGTGCTTTGTATGGAGTGTGGTATTGTATGGGGCAGAAACATGGACATTACGACGAAGGGAAGAGAAACGAATAGAAGCATATGAAATGTCGATATGGAGAAGAATGTAGCGTGTGAGATTAACAGACGGAATAAGATATGAAACTGTGCTAGAAAGAATGGGTGAAAAAAGAACTGGTCAGAAATGAAAAATAAAATATCCTGAGATGGCGGAGAAAAAGAAAACTAGGAGAATGCTGGACCTGGCTTGAACAGAAAATTATGAATAAATGATACGTTAAATGTCGGAAAATTAATGCTTTTTATTAATAATTAATATACTTCATTATTGTTGAAAAGGTTTAAACAAATAAACATATTACTGTATTATATTTTAGAATTGAATTTTAGCAATCAAATTGAACATTTTGGGAGTCAGATTCAATTGTTTCGTTGCCAAGGTGACCTGGCGCCTGGATATTTTCCATCCCTATTGGGAAAGCAGAATAATAAAATGATTCTATGTAGAACTATTAATTCTCGATGTCCGTTGGTCATTCCAGTGTTGGATCATTTTCTCTCTTTTACTTTGCAAGCGAGAAAATGAAAGTTAATCTTATTTGCAGTTGATAATGTTATCCATGTGTGTTCTTTGAATGATAATTACAAATAGCCTGTAAAGAGTAATATTGGTACAATAATAAACATCCTGAATTGTTGCGAATGGCGTAACAAATGAGAAAGTAGGTATGTTTCACCTTTGTGACACATTCTTTATATTGTCACAGCTCTTGGTATTACAACCTTTTCATCTATCTTTTCACTTCCCCTCTTACCTTTGTTAAACTGGTGAAAGTCCATTAGTAGGTATAGGAAATAAAGTCAATGTGAAAAGTTTGTTGCTCAAGTTTCTGTTTGCAATGGCCTAATGACTCGGTAAGCATATTAAAATGTTTTCATGCTCAACACAATCCATAGCTCCTCCCTTTTATTACGTGTGGGTGAGGGAGACGTCCAAACATTCTAATTGTTACGTAGTTTACGGCAAATCAAATACGTCAGCACCGTCTGATACTTAAATAATAAAATTCCATACAAAGCACGTGGGTGTTAAGAATATAGCGGCATGAAAACATTTACCAGCTGACTTGTAAAGGCCTACTTGAATGCATAGCGCCTGCAATGTGAGATGTAGACAACCATCTTGTCATGCCCGTCAGAGAAGATGCTGTACGAGCAAGGCGTTATAAATCCAGTTCATTATTAAACATTTAGCTATATTAAAGAAGCTGACAAAGTGCATGAATATATTTTGATGTACCGAAGTACATATGATATTTCCATGCAGATATTCTGCGTCATCATATGATGAAAGAGTAATGGAACGGAGAGAAAAATTCTCTCCGGCGCCGGGATTTGAACCCGGGTTTTCAGCTCTACGTGCTGATGCTTTATCCACTAAGCCACGCCGGATACAACCCCGACGCCGGTTAGAATCGTCTCAGATTAAGCTCCATCTCCATAGGTCTTTCATCATATGATGACGCAGAATATCTGCATGGAAATATCATATGTACTTCGGTACATCAAAATATATATGATATGCGTAATAAATCACTTTGTGATTTAAGACGGCGCCTATACCGTCGGATCCCGGCCAACCAGTCACTCATTCGAGTGCACCTCAACACATGTATGGACTTCGGTCCTGCGTTCATAGACATCTATGACGTAGTGCAGAGGGCGGCCACTAGAGGGAACCCAAGAGATGGAGCTTAATCTGAGACGATTCTAACCGGCGTCGGGGTTGTATCCGGCGTGGCTTAGTGGATAAAGCATCAGCACGTAGAGCTGAAAACCCGGGTTCAAATCCCGGCGCCGGAGAGAATTTTTCTCCGTTCCATTACTCTTTCATCAAAGTGCATGAAGTTTTATTTACTTTTTTGGGGAGCGAGAAGTTGAGCCTCAGAAAAGACGGATCAGCGTCATTTTATTTTTTTTTTCCATTTAATTTTTATCTTCTTCTATTGTATCGTTTCCTTAATTCATTTTTCCTTCCCTTGACCTTGGTGGCAGGAACTATAATTGCACAAGAACAATGCCTCGAATCTCAATTCGTGACGGACAGAACGCACTTCAGTCTCGGGTTCGAGTCCTGAAAACTCAGAGGTAGCGTTGCGGCTGAGACAGTTGTGTCTCGTTGACTGCTGCTTGACGTTAAGCTGTTTATACACGATGCATTTTCGTCAAATCCAGTGCTTCACAAGACGTCAGGACTTGCCATTACTTGACAAGTTTTACTGCCAAATCACTTATAATACTTTAAAGTCTTTGAGGGTGCTATTTATAGACATTTCGCTAGCCCGCGCTACGGGCGTGCTGAACTAGCCCCGGCTATCGACTGGTTACTTGTACAGGATTCATATCATATCATATCGCTAACACTGGTCTATGAATACGAAAAGCGTTAGTTCGCTGATCATCCACCGGAAGCCCGCTCTAAGAATGTCTATGAATACGGCCCCGGGTGTCTTGGAATTAAATAAGAATATGTCCTAATTGATCGAAAACTTGACAATTCTTTGAAAGAATTGACATATGGAATTCGAAAATATTTTGACGTCAAAAATCATGGCATACTGAATGAGAAATATTGTTTGATATTTACTCGTATTTCAATTATATTAATTAAACCAATGCCTGTACGCCGTAGTTTATGTGAAATACCACGTTAAAATAAAAATAACGCGTATAAGGAAATTGCAGTGTAGATATCTCGAATTAGTAACAACTTAGTAGTAACTTTTGTTTTAGCGAAAATTCTAACCTATAACCTATGCAAATATTGTAAATATTTTGTTTTAAAATAATATTAAATCGTAATATTATTCGTTTAGGGTACTGAACAGTTAACTAAAACAAATATTGTTTTGTAGGGCCTTAGTTATCTTCTAAAAATGTACATATTTATGTAAATTCAATATTTCACTTGTAGGCCTACATAGGTCAGCCTACTGGACATGAACAAAATACGACCAATAGTTTTAAGATACAGGGACATCATTTTATTTTTACTTCAATTTTTATTGTACCTGATTTTTTAATGTACTTCACTCCCACCCCTTCTACTAATGAAGTTCAACCGTCCTCCACACAGATCCAAGACCGCATATACAGTCATAGTAACCTTACGGTCATAGTAAACAGTACGTTCCAAAAATATTTTCGCGTTTTCCAGTGACTAAAGAGCTTTCAACATTGAATCATTTTCGCACAGATACTGTCGCCCGTTTGCCTACGTCGTATCCCGGTTTCCCCCACCAGCTCTTATTCGCCAGCTAGTGGCTGGGCTGTCTTAGCTCTTTTCTGAGAACATTAATTTCTGTTAGGAATTGGATGTCTACGTAATATTATACAACTGTTTAAAATAACTTAAATAAAAGGGCCTCGTTAAGTAATTAACTGTCACGTGATTTCCTCCCTTTCTACGACCCTACAACATAACCACTTGGACGGACAGTAGATAGTATGTCTGAGTAATTTTATCTTTTCGGATCGGGCAGAAGCGAAGATTGAATTTACAGTACGTAAGGTACTCTTTTATGGAGTAGGTACAGAATTATTTCAACATAGTAAGTTACTAGTACGAAGAACGAAACTGGTAATTGGGATTAGGTACAATAGTCTATAGTGCGATAATATGCACATTAGAACTGAAGTCTGTATCGAAATGAACGACCACCATTTTCAAAAATGTGTTTCAATATCCATATTATGATTATTTTTCAATTTAACTTCATTCTCTATATTGTACGCTAATGTGCTGTAGACAGTATAATATACACTGCATAATGAATGCGTCCACACGGACAGCTCAATTCGTGAGTAAAAACACTCATTGTTAATACTGTACTGTATTTTGATTAAACAAAAACCTAATGAAAATGATCAAACTCAAAAGCGCAATATTTCCTAGTTTACGTAAATGGATGAACTACTTTTCTTCCCTCCTATACCTAGTAAAGTGATTTGTTTGTATATTACGCCAGTATCATCGAACTCCAGTCGTGGAAGGGGATAGCAAACGGCGTTGATCCAGAGGTATAGGCAAGTTAATATTAAAAATGTTAGTAAAAATAAAATGATGTCCCTGTATAAACAGCGTACTGAAAACGTGTCCAAGAGAGTGGTTATGTCTCAGAGTCGTCGAAACGGGGGAAATCACGTGACAGTTACTTAACGGGACTCTTTTCTTTAAATTATTTTAAACAGTTGTATAATATTACATAATTATGTACGGAAAATATTTCAGGAAAAGTCTAACAGCTCAGTTACTACCTTTACAGAGAGGTTAACAGAAATGGGTGGGAGGAAACCGAAATGCGACATAACCACTCGGTCGGACAGTAATTTCCCCCCCCCCATCCCCCAAGTACAGTTACAGAATCACACAAGTTGTATGTCAGATTATATTAAAAAAAACTATGTACGTAGCAAGTGTTTAAATTGTCTGAACTAGTTCCTAGGAGACGTTTTAGTTCTTAATACGTAAAAAAGTAACAGTCGGAGCTGATAGGGAAGAGTCGTGTTGCTTGCTTGGAGTGCAATCAGAGAAGTTCTGTTGTCACTGAACCGTGATGGTCATGACGTAAGATGCCTCGGAAACCTGTTCGGTGTTTGAGACTTGTTACATGCGGTGCTCGCTATAGACTGTATTCGGCTCTATGACTATTGTAAAGCCTTGTTTTATTATAAAAAGAGTATACTGAATTTAATTGTCATATTCGCAGTATTATTTTTCGGTATTTATGTTGCAACGTAGGGGAGACTGTTGTACCTTTAAACACTTTTCACATTTTATTTTTTTTAATTTTGGGAAATGAAATTTTTAAAATGAAAAAATGCTTGAAATAATTATTGAAGATTCCTTTACAACTTCGTTTATGCATTTTCCTGTTTTACAGTTCTATTAAGGATGGAAAAAATAAAATGAAGAGATATGTAATGTGTTCAAAGGTACAACAGGATCATGTACCTTGGAACATACTCTCTTGCAAGTTGGAACACATGGAATGTAGGTGGGAATATAGCTGTAAAAACTGACAATCATATCTAAAATGTATTTTCAATCATAAACCAGAGCAGGCTTCTCTGATTTAGATTTTATTTCCTGGAGAAGCAATAACTGCTTCAACAGCTTTCTTCAAGACATCCGGATCAATTGGGGACCTCTTAACTCCAGACTTACCTAGTGACATGACCTTAAAATAAAATAAAAACAAAAACCGATAGTATCGTGTAATTTGGAACATGTTCCATGGTACAAGATGTTTTGTGTTCAAAGGTACAAGAGGGTGCACGTTTAAACAAATATGGCTCCGAAAACTAAGAGAGTCAAATAAATCATGGAAATTAAAATGTGTTATTACTCACCAGATGATAGGGAACACAGCGTACTTGAAAGATATTAACAAATTCAATCTGATTTTGTGTTAGAAAACATACATCAATGAACGAAATGTTTACTTTTGGTACTAAAAAAATTACTTTTGTCCACGGAACTCACACTTTGCAATAAATCAAACTGAAACTACGACCAGAGCTACTTAGCGGCTTTCTCTACAATCTACTTCAGTTTGAGTCCTCTAGGTAGCAGCAAAAATTAAAAAACAAAAAATGTTCAAAGGTACACTATGCTAAAGGTACAACAGTCTCCCCTACTGTATATTAATAGGTTATTTTACGAAGCTTATCAATAGGGCTAGGATTTTGATGAAATTGCATCTTTTTTCTAGTAAGCCAGAAACATAGCCGCTTTAGTATTTATATGTTATGTGCAAAGCTCGGAACTTGGGGACTTGTGTCATGTGCATGAGTAAGGTTACAGGTACAACGTACACAAAGCTCACGCTGCAAGTGCTCAGGGACAGTCGTATGTGCTAAGAAAGTGGCCACAACTAATGACAGGAAGACGGACGAAGAAACTGTTATGTCGAAGCCAATGACATTCAGAGAATTAAAGGTAAACGGTCTGTTTGAGGAAATAGAAAATACGTGTTATTTCGAATGGGTATTATAGAAGTTTGAAAATACATTTTGTTTTAAATTTAAGATACAGAATTTCGTGGAGAATTCGGAGGAGATACATTATTTTTTTTTCGAATGGAGAGTTTATATTTTGTAAGTTGTGCCACACACAAACTAGAGGCTGGAAACGAAATTCATTGAAAGGCATTGCAGTCCCTCAAATTGTAGAAAAATCTGGCCATAGCCATGGATCGAGACGTAGAGGGACCTGCCCTAGTAGTGACACACTAATTGAAAACTATTTTCGAGAAAAATTTAGGATATACTTATCTTTCTCAGATACGAGATCAGCTATCAACTGCTGAAAATCGAACAGAAAACAGTAACAATGAAAACATTCAGTATTTTAAGTCTGCTACCGAAAAATCTTCGAATGTAGGTAGTCATACACTGTAATAAAATGTACACAGCAGAACAGTAAATTTAATATATTTCTCATGTTTATTTTTATTTTATATATATATATATATATATATATGCTATGAAATACGTGTTTCAACCTACCATAATATTATCAATATGTTGTTGGAGCCAGAAACCACTTTTGTAGCAGACCTGACAGTACCTCCGTGCTGGAAGCGGGAATATGTTGACATTGAAGTCCGGTCGCTTAGTCACGTGCAAAGACACAAGTCCCCAAGTTCCGAGCTTTGGTTATGTGATAAACCGAGTGTTTTAAGACATATTTGTTAGGTCATTTTTTTTTCATTTTTTTTGCCTGTTTCAACTCATAAGAGCATCTTTTGTGTTATTCGGACATTTTTAAGGCATTTTCATTTAATTTTGGCCACAAATCCCCATTATTAATATAAAATAATGTTTATTTCCTTTGATATTTTATCTACATACAGTATTTTGTCCATTAATACGCTGTATTTTTTACTTGGTTATTTGACGACTCTGTACCAACTACGAGGTTATTTAGCGTCGATGGAGTTGGTGATAGTGATATGATATTTGGCGAGATGAGCCCGAAGATTCGCCATAGATTACCTGACATTTTCCTTACGGTTGGGAAAACCTCTGAAAAAAACCAACCAGATAATCAGCCCCAGCGGGAATCGAACCCGCGCCCGAGCGCAACTCCGGATCGGCAGGCAAGCGCCGTAACCGACCGACCTACGCCGGTTGCTAATACCCATTATTTTGTATAATATTTTTTAATCGTTTTTCTACACAAATATTGCCCTTTTAAAGTAGTACACCCCATGTAATGGTTCAGTCCAACCACCCCTTCAATATAGACTCCTCTATACCTGCTAATTCCGGATAAGAGTGGCCTTGTGATGGACTACATGGAAACTACATCAGGTAAAATAATTAATTAAAGTGTACCACTTAGAAAAAAATATGTAAAATTAAATAAACTTAAATGTTGGTACTAGAATTTAATTTAATTACTGGTCTAAATATTAAGTAGCACAAAACTCCTTTACCTACTAAGCCAATTTTAGAATGTGAGATCAATGTTTAGGGCATTTTTGAAAGATTTTTAGATCATAAATGCATTGTTTTAGGACATTTTTTTAATGATTTATAGGTTATCGAAATCCTAGCCCTACTTATGAACACCTCAGGTTATTTAGCGTCTGAATGAGATGAAGGTGATAATGCTGGTGAAACGAGTCCGAGGTCCGGCATCGAAAGTTACCCAGCATTTGCTCATATTGGGTTGAGGGAAAACCCCGGAAAAAACCTCAACCAGGTAACTTGTCCCGACCGGGAATCGAACCCGGGCCACCTGGTTTCGCGGCTAGACGCGAACTCCACAGGTGTGGTCACGTACTGTATATCCTGGTGGAAGGAATCCGGTATAAAATATATATAATATTATATTCCACGGAAAGTATTTATTATACACACTTCCGGTTTTTATGATGGGATGTTTCGAATGCGTAAATAGTTTTTTTTTTAATTTGGGGGCTACGTCTGACTCTCAATTCTTGAAGAAAATATTAACAGAAATTTATGCTTTGAGTATGTTGTAAAGTGAAGTCAAATAAACAATTGCAGGCATTAAAATTGTTCATATAGCCTACCAACGTGCATTATAGATGTTTAATTTTGAATTTTGTCATATTTAAATCTGCTTAAATTTTAAATTAAAAGAAATAATGACTCCGATATTTAATGTTTTAAAAACGTTACTGTAGGAGTCACTGGCATATCGTCGTCGTTCCTGCAATAACTCCTATGTGACATATTTATCGATTTTCAGATTTTTGCTCTATTAAATAACTTAAATAGTGATACAGCAAATAATGTAATTATATTTCTTTCTTTCGAAAAATGTAAGAATTCACAATCCCCTATATGCGACTGGCATGGGATGAATAAAAATTGTATATTTTGCACATAGGAGTTATTGCAGGAACAACGACGATATGCAAGACGAATAAACTGACATTTTTAGGAAGATTGGATGATATTTACTGTAAGAACAAAACGCTAAACTTTTTTTTCTTAAAGTTGTGGGAAATTTAAAGTTTCTACTGCTTCCGTACATGAAACTAACTAGAATTAAGAAAAGAACTACGTAATTTTTAACATATTTAAACTCAAATTTGGTAGTATTCTTTCGTACATCGACAGAGTACATAATATTACATATATTAAATCTAAAATAAAAAATATCCGGAAATCAATTTTAACTGCAGAATGTCCCCTTAAGATTACTTAGTGTGGAAAACTTATTTTCACTTCAGACTGTTATTGTGATATACTTAAAAAAAAAAAAAAAAAACAACCTTGTCGCCCTCGGTAGCGTAGTTGGTATAGCGCTGGCCTTCTATGCTCGAGGTTGCGGGTTCGATCCCGGCCGAGGTCGATGGCATTTAAGTGTGTTTAAATGCGACAGCTTCATGTCAGTAGATTTACTGGCATGTAAAAGAACAACCTGCGAGACCAAAATTCTGGCACACCGGCGACGCTGATATAACCATTGCAGTTCCAACAATCCTTCCATAGAGAGAGAGTGAGAGAGATTGTTTAACATGTTCTCAATGTTTCATACCTGTTGCTGTACAAGAGTTTATAAGATGATGTTAATTGCTTTGAAGAACATTAACATGACGAGTCCCTGACTCAGCCTTCCGTGTGGCGTTCGAGTGGTTATGTAATCGACGTGGGGATTCACACATTGCATCTACTCTTCAGCTGCCTGCGTGGTTAGGAATGAGTATGCAGCATGCAAAATAAAGAAAATTCAAATCTTCATAATATGCAATGCAAAAATAACATATTGAAAACACTATGTATTTTATACATTTTGATTACACAACTTTTAACACTGTATCACTTCGGAATATGTATGGTAAGACTTTCTTGTGTTAAATTTTAACGTACCTTGTTTACATGTTTAGACCTATTTTGGGTCATCTTCAGAACTGGTCGTGTTGGTCTTGGCGCCTCTTGTTCTGTTTCCTGTGAGGGTGCGTTCGTGTGGTATAGTATAGAGTTAAAGAGTGTGTGTGTTTTGAAATTGAGTTGTGTATTGAGAATATCGTTGGGGTGTGTTTTCGTATGTCTGTATATTTCATATTGTTCTAGTGTGTTGAGTTTCTGGCTTTTTGGTTGGATGTGCAGTATTTCCATGTCTGTGTTGATGTCTCTGTAGGTGTGGTTGGCATTTGTGATGTGTTCTGCATATGTGGAGGTGTTTTGTAATTTTGTTATAGCTGTGATGTGTTCTTTGTAACGTGTTTGAAATGATCTGCCTGTCTGTCCTATGTAGAAGTTGTTGCAGGTATTACATTTGAGTTTGTATACGCCTGTGTGGTTGTATTTGTGTTGTTTGTGTGTCGAGATGTTTTGTAGAGTGTTATTTGTTCTGTATGCGATGTTGTAATTTAATTTATTGAATGAGGTTGCAATTTTATGTGTGTTTTTGTTTTCGTATGTTAGTGTGATGTATTTTTTGTGTTTTTGTGTCTGTGTTGTATTCTTCTGTTTTTTTGTGGTTATGTTTTGTCTTACGTATTATGTTGTCTATTATGTTGGGGTTGTATCCGTTTTCTTGTGCTATGTATTTGATTGTGTTTAGTTCTTCGTTGTAATCCTGTTGGTTCATTGATATGTTGAGTAGTCTGTGTACCATTGTTCGGAATGCAGCTTGTTTGTGTTGTGTGGGGTGGTTGGATGTATTGTGTATGTGTGTTGTTGTTGTTGTGGGTTTTCTGTATATTTTGAATGTGTGTTTGTTGTCTACTTTTGTTATTGTGATGTCTAGAAAATTTATGGATTTGTTGTTTTCAATTAGAACAATATGAAATATACAGACACACGAAAACACACCCCAATGATATTCTCAACACACAACTCAATTTCAAAACACATACACTCTTTCACTCTACACTACGAACGCACCCTCACAGGAAACAAGAGGCGCCAAGATCAACAACGACCAGTTCTGAAGATGACCCATGACTAGGTCGAAACATGTAAACAAGGTACGTCAAAATTTAACACAAGAAAGTCTTATCATACATATTCCGACTATATATTTATAAGCAACTATCAAATGTACAGTCTTATAAAAAACGTTTTGTCGCACAGAAAGGAGGCAGTGCGCATGATCAGACATACAACGAAGTAACACTAATTTTATTATTTCAACTAGTCGTTCTCTTGTGAACCAGGTCGCTCGTCCCCTGATCAAGCGCACTGCCTCCTTTCTGTATATATTTCAATCTAGATTGTGACTATAATTAAGACTTAATTTTTTTTTTCTTTTTCGTTTGTCATGTTCCAAACTCTGTCTGTGAAGCGATGTACGATGTAAATAAATGCAATACAGTACAAAACCTGTTTTATCGGCCAAGACTTACGCTCCCTGACCTCTGCACTGCAGCTTACTGTACGCGCCCTTTTAATTGTCGGCACGCCCACCCACATACATTCGTGTTAAGAATCTGATAACGCCAAGAACAGGCGCTTGGGTTCTGCAGGGCATGCGGTTCATCAACCACATTGCCAAAGACTTCGATTTACAAAATGATTGCGTAGACCTCGACTGACAAATTGTTGCGAAGATCTCCAGCAATGTTGTTGCAATCGTAGTTATATACAATATGTATCAATTGAAGAGTTGATAGCGAAAACCGGACAAGTCCAAAGTATTAATTTTTCAGAAAAAAAAAAAACTGCCCCTCACGTTTCTCATACAATATAATAATCTGACATTTTATATAGGTATCTCATATTATATCTACCAACTTTGGTAAAATGTTTCACTGTTCTCTTTTATATGGTTTCTTGAAAGAAAAAAATAGCATTGGACATACCCACTTTTTGCAGAAAATTTTATATGTACACACATTAATTGAGAAGCAGTATATGAAATCATTTTTCATTCATATTGTCAACTGTATTAACATACAAATAAATACTTTATAAGTGTTTTATTATATTAAAAACTTAATGTTGGATGGTTTTCTGAACCAGAAAAGCAATCTTGTTATGTTTATATTTTCTCTTTCTAAATTTGTGTCCTTCAGTCTTTGAATTCTTGGCACGTCAGGTATATCAAGTACCGAAAAATAATTATTCTAATAACAACACAAACTGCGCTCAGTAAATTATTATTATTATTATTATTATTATTATTATTATTATTATTATCATCATCATCATCATCATCTTCTGCCACCTTAACATTCTCCTTATTCTGACTTGCTTTTTTACTTCCAAAAACATTAAACTCACAGATAACATTTTTTCTTGGGAAACCTGAGGTTACTGAAAAATGTTACTATACTTTTTCGTTCAGTAATTCATGCTCTATCGCCAGTATTTTTTGGCAGTTGATATCATTTACACCCTGTATATTTAAACGATATCATTGAAAAATGGCAAAGGGAAAATATAATTATTGTAATCCCAATTTCACAAAATAAGAACTCACAACTCTACTATTTGCAGATGACCAGGTTGTAATATCCAATTCAGAAGAAAACTTATAAAAAGCAACATATTCACTTCCAATAATAATACAAGAATACAATTTAACAATTTCGTAGCAATTTTTATACCAGAGACCGATATTAATTGATTTAATTTTTTTATGCTTGTTATTTTACTGTTGTCTTTGTCAGCCTAGATTTCGTAAGTAATTCTCCATCAGCGTCTGCATTATTGAACAGCTCGACCCCCAATTCCTGCAGCGGTGCTGGGTTTGATCCTGACGTAATAATGGAGCATGCTTTTATGACGTCTTCGTGCTGTGCGCCTCACGGATCACCCTTCGCTTGTGTGCACCTAACATTAAAGCAGCGCATTTTGAGGTGTTTTGTATTACCAGTATATTTTTGGCTTCAAGTCTTGCATAATTATTTCCAGTGAATTCAGAATTCACCGAAGACTGTAGCCTACTTCTAAGCGAACTCATAAAGGTCGGTTTTCACATAGAGTACTGTGTGGTGACTGCAGGGACTATTCTGGGACTGTGTCGTTTGTCGTCGGTTTTCACATGAGGAACTGTGTGGCGATTGTACGTGGACAGTTTTTCTTATATTTTATAATATACATAAGCCTTTTCTTGCTTTCTTCTTCTTCTTCTTCTTCGCTAGTTGTAATCATGAGTACAATCGAGGAAGACGTCATAGTTTATGCGTTCTACCTTAGTGTTACAAAAGCGAGAGAGGAGGAAAATGAAGAGGAAAAATGTATGGATTCATGATTTGTATAAGCACTTGTTTTGACATTATTAACATGGTGGAAGAAAAAAAAATAACTTTTTATCTACCCCCATCAGAATGTTTGCTTGTCAGTTTAGTAACAACGTTCAGCCTGTACAGTTGAAGACTTGAATTCGATTCCCATTGCCGAAGCGGAAACTTTCTCCTGAAATAACATCGACGATATAAGAAAGGAGAAAGAAGAAAGAAGAAGAAAGTCAATAAATATGCTCATATTTTAGACAATTATATCTTTGTCCCATTTGCTGTGGAGACCTTCGGTCCTTGGAGTCATGACGCTAAAGTTTTGGTATCTCAAATCGGCCAAATTTTAATCTCCATTACTGGTGATCGCCGTTGCACTACTTATTTGCGTCAACGCTTAAGTATTGCTATTCAACGCGGAAATGCAATGAGCGTTTTGGGTACTCTTCCAGAGTCCAGCCCTTTGGACGAACTTTTTCTCCTGTAAAATTTTTTATGTCTATGTAAATGTTTATATTTAGTGTTTATATATGTGTAATTCGTAACGGTGAAAATATTGTTAATCAAATAATTATTTATTTATTTATTTATTTATTTTCATAAGTGTATATTATTTTTGGGAGTGTTTTTTTGTAAGTAATTTTATGAGGTTGTTATTGATACGCTGATAAATTATTTGTACGAGTGCATCCAGCCTGGTAAAATAACCATTTGTAGCGAAAACCTAATTTTAATTAAACTTTTATAAATTTGTATGGTTAAAATCAAAAAAAGAAAGGAGATTTAAATTTGAGTGTTATAGTATGAAATCCACGCTTGTCTGACTTCTGCATCGTAGCATTAGCTTACTTTATGTGTGTGTGTGTGTTTTTTTTTTCAGTATGACATTGGCAACTCCTGTGATGTTACTGTTTCGATAAAGAATCTCATAGTAAAAGATGTGCTAATTCTGGAACAACTAAAAAACTGTATTGATGGTAGAATATCATAGTTACTATAGAAACGGAAAACAAAAGCGAAAGTTGTGACTCTTACTTTGTGCACATGCTTTACAGCCACATAGGTGCCTAACAAACTTAAGAGACCAGCTGTGGACCCCATGATGATACCATACTTTTTAATTTTTTTATTTTAGTAGGTAATTTTACGACGTTTTATCAACATCTTAGGTTATTTAGCGTCTGAATGAGATGATGATAATGCCGGTGAAATGAGTCCGGGGTCCAGCACCGAAAGTTACCCAGCATTTGCTCATATTGGGCTGAGGGAAAACCCCGGAAAACACCTTAACCAGGTAACTTGCCCCGACCGAGAATCGAACCCGAGCCACCTCGTTTCGCGGCCAGACGCGCTAACCGTTACTCCACAGGTGTGTACGATACCGTACTGAAATGCACGTTTGTGTAACTTCACATTGTAAGATAAGCTTAATAAATAACTATTTGTAAATGTAATATAAATAATGACTTAATTGTAATATAGGCAACTTTTACGGTGTTACATTTCAAAGAAAAAACTTAAAATTAATAATTATGTCTTAAATTTAGATCATCTAAAAATTGAACTTTGCAATAGGATAGAGTTTCTATGGAAACAGAAAAAAGAAAGCGAAGGTTGCGACTCCTTTATTTCTTGCATGTTTTACAGCCACAACATATTGCAGTACTTAACAAAGGAACGTCAGGAACCAACTCTTGACTGGTCCTATTATGTGAGCTCGAGAGCAGTCCAGAAATTGTCTTTACCAAAGGCTCGTCAAGGGCTGTACAAGTAAACATTGTGAACATTAACACAGTTACAACCTGCTTGATAGGACATTGAGCGAGGAACGTGAAACGAAAGACCTTCGTTGAGTTGGGCTTGTCATCACGCCTGACGTCAGAGATTATGGCCGTGCGTTCAACTTCATGAACATACTTAGTGAATTTGTGAGGGAGGGTGAAGGTAGTGCTAAAACAAAGAAGTTTGACCTCGATTTTATGGTTTTCGGACGTATGGCCCTCTTGCTGATAGGAAGACAAGGTTGAGTGTGCTAATATATCCTGTGCATTAATTGGAAAATCAATAAATGAAGGTTTCTAAGTCACATTGCTCTGGAGTATGCACGGAACAGTTGCAGTGATTGACTGTAATGTGTACTTGAACTGTTTTAGCACGAATGTCGAGGGGAAATACATCACGGTAAAAATACTAGTTTTTACCCCATTTGTATTGTATTTTTGGTCCGGGAAAGTACTCTTCTGATACAAAAATTTTACTGTGGCTCACTGACGGATAGCTCTTTTCGTCTTTCAGATGTTGCCACTACTGTTTATTACTCCGATTACGGGGAATCTTATCCGGAGATTTTGAAACATATAAATATGGGAGATCGTGAACCGTTCAAAACGCATAATAGTAAAATTAATATATGTTGTGGTAGACATTTGAGAGGCTTAGAACAAAAAGCAGGTAGGTGACGGAAACCTAGTTTTGAGGAAATTACAGTTAAAGTTCTACATGCAATGAAATATTATACACTAGTTTGGTGAAATGATGCCCATATAGCAGCACTGCACAGTGTGATAACTTACCAGATTTTATCCCAAAGAAACATCCTTTTGGGCTATCACAACACGCACTTACCTTATTTTTCTTAATAATGTCACTTGCCTGCTTTTTGTTCTAAGCCCCTCATTTGTGATATAGTTAATGAAAAAAAAAAAACTATCTTCATTAATGTTACATGTTGCGATATAAGTGATTTTTGTGCTTGAACGGTGGTGTTTAATGGTGATATGAAGTCGTTAGTGGTTTCTAAAGGCGTTTGCATACTTACCGTTTAATGTTAAGAAGAATATTCCAGGTTAGATAGAAAATTGTCCCGCGCCGTGGCGTCGTGGTCTAAGGCATCCTGCCTCGGACTCACGTTACGGAATGCGCGCTGGTTCGAGTCCTCATGGGGGAAGAAATTTTCTCATGAAATTTTGACCAGTGTATGGGACCGGTGCCCACCCAACATCGTGATGCACTTGGGGAGCTACGATAGGTAGCGAAATCCGGTTGTGAATGCCAGCTATAACGGCTGGAGGATCATCATGCTAACCACACGGTACCTCCATTCTGGTTGGATGATCGTCCACCTCTGCTTCGGCATGTGGGCGTGAGGCCAGCAGCCGGCTGGTCGGTCTAGGTCCTTCACGGGCTGTAGCGCCACGGATTATTATAGATAGAAAATTACACATACAGTATATCTCAGGAAAAAAAATTCCACATCTTTTATACCGTATAAACAAATACAGAATTTAGTGGGATAAATCATGAGTTTTTGGTATATGATTTTAGAATATTACATTTCAAATTTCAAATTATAATCCAACTGGCAAGCGTCGTCAAAAGATCTGATAAAAAAGGAATTGGATTTTAAGAGGCGACCATAATCTAAATGACAAGACGAAAAGCAGACGAAAACGTTATATTGAAGACAGTACAGAAAAACGTTGTTATAACTAACGCCAGTATAACGTAATACTCAGTGTTACGAAATTATTTTGTCCCCTGTCTTTTTCCCATATAATTTAATGTTAAAACATTTCAATTTAACCAGTTTCGTTTTCAAAAAAAAAAAAAAAAAAAAAGACAAACAGTATAACGAAAGAAAAATTTTGCGCCCTTGCCGGAAAAAAAAAAACTTTTTTTTGTAACGAAAATTGTTTTAAATGTTGGTAGAAAATGCTAGCAAGTAGCGACATATTTTATACTATAATATTATTGCAAATACATAGTGATCACGTGATAATTAAATATCTATTTAATGTAATATGTCTACTGTGATGCAGATGTCTCTGAATGTTGTGTTAGTTTTTTCATGTAGCTGTTCTCTTGTTCTCTCCAGTAACGAAATTTCACTGTAATGAAGTAATTTCAGAGGTCTCTGGGATTTCCTTATACTAGTATTTTGCTGTAGTATGATGCAGAAGAAATCACTTTCAATATTTTAAGGACATATGTCTTCTAGAACAACAGAAATGAAGAATTTGTCAAAATAATGTCAAGTGAATGGCAAAAAATAAATAACTATCATGGTAATACCACAATCTAGAAGGCCTATATACAGTCACGAAGCTCAATACGTAGGGAATATCCATCCATAGATGGTTGCTAACCACTAGGATCGCTACTATCGTCTCATTACAGACAATGCGAAATAGTACCGGCACAGTCTATTGTTTCTTGTACCCTCAACAACTCAAGCTTCGTGACTCAGTCACAAAGCTTGAGGTGGTTTTTTTTTTTTTTTTTTTTTTTTGCGATACAGCGCTCCAAGCTGCTAGCGACTAGGAGTACTAGGAACAATAGACTGTGCCGTATTTCGCATTGTTGCGAAGAAAAGGAAAAGTTTTGTAAATTGTGAAATGTTCGTTATCGGTTGTAATAAATGTTAATAGCTAAAATACAATAATTGGTGTAATAATATGGGACAAGAAGGAGACGTTTTTATGCTATAAATTGTAAGAAAAGAGGCCAGAGTTATCCTTCTTTCGAAAGATCCAGGAAGGTGAGTTTATAAAACATACTATACACTTCATGAAAGCAATAAAATTAATAAACATTATGTATTTAATATGGAAGAAAGGTGTTATTTTTTTTTCAAAAGAACACGATAACGAAAGTATAATACATTTTGTCGTCTGCTAGGGAAGGGTCTGTGATGAGGCGATAGTAGCGATCCTAGTGGCTAGCAACTAGCAAGTTCAACCACAGTCTAGTATATACAGTCACGAAGCTCGAGTTTTGAGGGTGCTAGGAACAATAGATTGTGCCGGTACTATGTCGCATTGTCTGTGATGACGCGATAGTAGCTTTCCTAGTGATTAGCAACTATCTATGGATGCATATTCCCTACGTATTGAGCTTCGTGACTGTATGTATTAGACTGTGGTAATACCACAAGATGTTTTGAGGTTATCGATAAATTTGTCAGTTGCTCTTGAATTTATGTAAGAAAACTCAAAATCTCCAGTTTTATTAATTAGGAATTTTTCACGAATAGAATAAAAATAAAAAATAATAAAACCACAAAATGCAGTAATGTATGTTGTGAATTGGGCATTGCAATTACATAATGTCATTGTTATGTTGCATGGCCTATCTTATCAAATTTATTTGCTGAAACAGAATAACTTATATTAACAATATAATAAAGACACTGTATAAGCAAAACATGAAATATTTATAGAACTTCATTTAAATGTACAATTTATATAATTAAATTATGAAGAAACTTCGTTGTTTTCAACTAACATTAACCGAGCACGTACGTATATTTCCATTGCACACCAATTCTTGCGCCTGTTCAGCAACGAGATGATAACAGAACGACACATTACAGCGATTAAAGAATCACGACTGAGTGGTAGGCTATAATATCGGACTCATTCTTAAATCACAGTCTACTATATACAGTCGCGAAGCTTGAGGTGATTTTTTGCAAATCTCGTGATAAAGCGCTCCAAGCGGTTAGCAACTAGAAACAATAGACTGTCCACGGTCGACTTTGGACTGTGTCGTATTTCCATCGAGTGCTAGCTCGTTGCGTATTTCACATTGATGCTTGTGAAATGTTCGTTATTGGTAGTAATGAAAATGTTAATGGCTAAAATACAATAATTGGAATGATGATATTTTACTAGAGACGTAGAAAAATTAAGTTTGTTTTAATGAAACTTATTGATCACGTTTTATTTTCAATTCTGGTGGGATTATTATTGCCAGAGCCTTCTCCCACTTTGTTAGGTTAGCCTACACTACAAGTACCGGTACACCTAAGTTAATCCATTAATTCATATTTCCATTATTATTGTTGTAAAGAGAAATGCAAATTAATATTTATTGGTTTCATAGTTAATTATCGCTATAATCTTGAATGAGTGAAGCGATTATACTAAATTTCAGTTCGTTTTGCACAAACAAAAATAATATTAACCTATTTCTTGCAGGTATCTTCGAGTTTATGGTGGAATTCAATATACTTCATTAAAATAATAAATTAACTTTATGCATTTAATATTTCAATAATAGAAGGAAGGTGTTAATTTTTCCAAAAGAACACGACAACGAAAGTGTAACATATTTTGTCGTCTGCTAGGAGAGAGATCTGCGATGATGAGGCGATAGTAGTGATCCTAGTGGTGGGCAACTATCCATGTTTGCATTTTTACTACATATTGAGCTTCGCGACTGTATATAGTAGACTGTGCTTAAATGTTGTTGGTTTACATTAAGTGAGTAAAATAATATTGATTTAAAATAATTACTTCCATTTTGTGGGAGGAGTTATATGAGTAGTATTTTTAATTTTGCATTGTTTATTACTGTATTTATACCATTTCTTTCCGGTATGCAGTATTTCTGTGTCCTGTCTTTTCTCGCATTGCCTCGTATAGACGTGTTTATTTATCTGAGAAATTTGGAGTATTTTGAGGTGAGAGAGTTTACACTGCACCTCTTTTATAAAGACTGGAAGATGGCGGCCGCCAATTGCGGAAAGAAACTGCATGTGAGATCTTGTCTTGTTCTCTCCGTCGGCCTTGAAAGTTTTTCCTGTACAGTCCGTGTCCTCATAAAACTGGTCCCGCTTGTACACACAGTTTGG
The DNA here is from genome assembly GCF_040183065.1 of Periplaneta americana. NCBI lineage: Eukaryota > Metazoa > Arthropoda > Insecta > Blattodea > Blattidae > Periplaneta > Periplaneta americana. The sequence goes on from NC_091128.1 coordinate 163,471,075, forward strand.
TCTATTCTAAATTAGTACAATTTGTGTCGCTGGAGTATTTTTGTCATTGGAGTCAACATTGTATTGCAAAAGCAAGCTATTTACAGTATGTATTTTAAAGGTAATTGAATACGTCATTTTTAAAGCAGGTGCTTCTTGTACTAAACATTTTGTTTGTTGTGAACATTAGTTCATAGAACTGCTGTTGATTATTGGGCATATTTCTGTCGTCGTGAAGTTAAGACTTATGACCATAATGTGATATCTGTATTATATCGACAACCTACCCCATGTTTAAAATCGTTTTATAAACCATCATAACTGAAGATGAAAACTATACTTCTCTCTCCTATTAAATCATGACTTCATGACGTAGGTAACGCGTGGATAAAAGTGTTGACGGAATCGTGTACACTTCCCTCCACTACTGCTTCTCAAATTATATCGAAGTCGTCGATGGGATGTGTCCCATTTAGAATAAGGAATTATCTAAGTATCCTTCAGTTGAGATACATTAAATTTTTCATCAGTATTGGTTTCATGAAGATCATGGCCGTCCGAACAATTGCTAAATATGATTAAGTACGTCTTTTCTTGAGGTTGGTTTACAGATTCATCTATTGTAAAAATACTGAACTTTTCCTTTATCTTACGTCATTTTACTTTCTCATTCATTACACAAAATGAGAATAAGACAGTATAAAATATTTTACATATTTTTTATGGAAATACAAATTTTTCATTGTTAATGCATATGTGTCTACTTATTACAGCGATTTTTAATGGATTGGTTATAATGATTTTTATCTTGAATTTTTATTATGAATAAACTGAAGTCATAAATTAAATGGTTTAGATTTTTCGTTAGAAAGTAATTATTATTTACAAAATTGTATCTCCAGTCGAAAGATTCAAATAAAAAATATCTAAAATATATTTTAAGAAATCACGAATTAATTCAACTGCAGTTGGAAAATACCGTCATTGAATACATTAGCAATAATAATAATAATAATAATAATATAATAATCTGAGGCACGACAGCCCATGAAGGACCATGACCGACCAGCCGGCTGCTGGCCTCACGTCCACATGCCGAAGCAGAGATGGACGATCATCCAACCAGAATGGAGATATCATGTGGTTAGCACGATGATCCCCCCAGCCATTATAGCTGGTTTTCGTAACCGGATTTCTACCTATCGTAGCTTCCCAAGTGGAATACGATGCTGGATGGGCACCTGTGCCATACACTGACGGAAATTTCATGAGAAAATTTCTTTCCCCATGAGGACTCGAACCAGCACACATTCCGTAACGCGAGTCCTAGGCAGGATGCCTTAGACCACGACGCCACGGCGCGGGACGAAGAAAATAGTAGGCCTACATTTTCATTTGATGCATAACATAAAATTGCAATTTACGAAAAATCGATTCTTGAACATCTTCATACTTTGAGAGTGAAACTTCTCTTTCCTCCTACATCACATACGGGAGAAAAAACGCACTTTAATAATTTAAAATAACCTACGAATTGTAACATAATTACTACTCTAGAGACAGAATGTGATCTGCGAAAGTTGTCTAATAATTAATAGGTAACAGTTCCGTATAGTACACAGCACTCCATACTGGATAGTTAGCAAATTAACATCTTTGTGGCTAGTGGGCTATCCCAAACTCTAAATTCATCCGTCTGAGCGCGAATTACTTATAATACTCGGTCAGTCATGGCCTACTGTTATAAATAAAAACAATTAACAATAAGTATCTCATTCATACCAACCTCATGGAATACCAGATGAAACTATGAAGAAATTAAATAATTCAAATACATATTATTTTAATGTACGGAAGTACATATGATATTTCCATGCAGATATTCTGCGTCATCATACGATGAAAGAGTAATGGAACGGAGAAAAATTCTCTCCGGCACCGGGGATTTGAACCCGGGTTTTCAGCTCTACGTGCTGATGCTTTATCCACTAAGCCACACCGGATACCCATCCCGGTGTCGGACAGAATCGTCTCAGTTTAAGTTCCAACTCTTGGGTTCCCTCTAGTGGCCGCCCTATGCACTACGTCATAGATGTCTATGAACGTAGGACTGAAGTCCACACATGTGCTGAGGTGCACTCGTTATGAATGACTAGTTGGCCGGGATCCGACGGAATAGATATTCTGCGTCATCATACGATGAAAGAGTAATGGAACGGAGAAAAATTCTCTCCGGCACCGGGGATTTGAACCCGGGTTTTCAGCTCTACGTGCTGATGCTTTATCCACTAAGCCACACCGGATACCCATCCCGGTGTCGGACAGAATCGTCTCAGTTTAAGTTCCAACTCTTGGGTTCCCTCTAGTGGCCGCCCTATGCACTACGTCATAGATGTCTATGAACGTAGGACTGAAGTCCACACATGTGCTGAGGTGCACTCGTTATGAATGACTAGTTGGCCGGGATCCGACGGAATAAGCGCCGTCTTAAATCACGAAGTGATGTACGCATATCATATATTTATATTATTTTAATGTACCGAAGTACATATGATATTTCCATGCAGACATTCTGCGTCATCATACGATGAAAGAGTAACTGAGACGATTCTGTCCGACACCGGGATGGGTATCCGGTGTGGCTTAGTGGATAAAGCATCAGCACGTAGAGCTGAAAACCCGGGTTCAAATCCCGGTACCGGAGAGAATTTTTCTCTGTTCCATTACTCTTTCATCGTAATTCAAATACGATCATTTTGATCCAAGGAGCTTCCGTTTCTGGTGCAAGGATATTATCAAATAATTACAATAAGATCATTTGGCCTAACCGTTTTTGGTGCAAAGATAATTCATTTAACATGTTTCTAAATGATTATTAGTCTTGAATACATTCTTTAATAAATCACTCCAAAGTAATCTTAATGTAACCTGGATTATGTACGGATATAATTTTTTTGTGTGGCTCTATTGTGCATTATTGTTTACGTAAATTAAAATTGATATGGGATCTAAACATGACTAATTTTAAGTAATATAGAAAAGAAATGTGTAAGTTATTGTGAATCTTACGGAATATTATTAATATTGAATGTGTGTATTTTTTAAAATTATTCTATCTCTCACTTTCATTTGATCACGACAACGCAAATCAAATCAGACATGAGTCCCGTGTGGGTAGAAGGATATCGAAGTTTCAGTCAGTTTTCAACCTATAAGTAATATTGTTATAATAAATCTGATAACCTCTACATACATTCTGATGTTTAAAAACATTCCTTTTCAGTAAGATATTTATTTTGTTGTTTTTTTTTTCCCCTCTCAAATTGTAGTAAGTACTTACTCAATGTAAACTCTGACTTTTCTTCTTAAGCAGTCATACATAATTCTAATTTCTCGTCTGTTCTCAAACCAGAATTCTGTTATGCAAATCTAATCTTTCAGGTGAAACTCCCTGTAAAGCAGATTTGGATAATTTCAAGGAAAAAATTGTTCCGGGGCCGGGTATCGATCCCGGGACCTCTGGTTGAAGACCTCTTTCAAAGATTAGATTTGCATAATATATACGTCACTGTGTACGTTAACAGAAAACCACAATTCCAAGTCACACAGAGATTGTGTGCACTCGATGTGGGTCTCTGGCGTTTCGTCAGCCCACGCGAATTGTGTGGATATAAAGGGAAAAGTTGAGACGGTGTCGGGTGGAGTTCCCGGGTAGCTCAGTTGGCAAAGCGCTGGTACGTCAACCAGAGGTCCCGGGATCGATACCCGGCCCCGGAACAATTTTTCCCTTGAAATTATCCAGAATTTTGTTGTTGTTTTTTTTATTTTTTTAACATCTGGATTTTGCTTTCGAAATTATTGTAGTCTTCGGTTTCGGTTTAATACTTAACTATTCACAGGAATATCATTTCTCTAATTCTTTGCGTAAAATGTTTGCTTCTATTTTTTCATCCATAATGCATTTTAAGTAGCCTATTATGAAACTAATGTAATTAGCGTGAGACGACATTCAAATGTTTATGAAGCGTGGCCTCATTCATACTCTGTTTGCGTCATTCTCATTACAAAGACACCAATGACATAGCAGGCTTTTCAGTTAGATATCATTGTTGCATTCACAGAATTTAGAAATTGGCTAAAGATTCTATAAGAAACGGAGAAATAACTTGCGAAAGGTTTATTTTCTTGAAGTATATCAATAATTTTCATTGGTAATTTTAGTTCGTAACGGCATTGTATTTATCTATTTCTATACTAATAATAAATCTGTAGCCGAAATTTTTCTGGTAATTTTCGATTTTCCAAAAATAATTGGTCCTAACATATATAATTAACCATCCTGAAACCGAAAATCGCTTTTTTGAAATTTTTGTTTGTCTGTCTGTCTGTATGTTTGTTACCTTTTCACGCGATAATGGCTGAACGGATTTCGATGAAAATTGGAATATAAATTAAGTTCGTTGTAACTTAGATTTTAGGCTATATGGCATTCAAAATACATTATTTAAAAGGGAGGTTATAAGGGGGCCTGAATTAAATAAATCGAAATATCTCGCTTATTATTGATTTTTGTGAAAAATATTTCATAACAAAAGTTTCTTTAAAAATAATTTGCGATAAGTTTTATTCCTTGAAAAATTTTGATAGGACTGATATTTAATGAGATAAATGAGTTTTAAAATTAAAATAAGTGCCATCGAAGGCCGTGTAATGAATTAAAAAACAAATGACTTCGTCTATAAGGGGCCTTGAACAGCAACAATCGAAAGCTATGAAAGATAGCCTACAGAGAATGTTTCTGTGTTTGTATGAAGTAATATCGGAAGCTAAATTAGCCGATTTGTATAATTAATTATTATTTCACCATTGGAAAGTGTAGTTTCTCTAGATGGACATAATGCTATAATGTTATTACAGTAATTTCTGATATAATATAATATAATATAGTATAATATAATATAATATAATATAATATAATATAATATAATATAATATGTAATATTTTTTATTTCCATTTCGTACAACATTCTGGTCACGAGACATAATCATATACTTTGTCTTTTCGGGATTTACTTCCAAACCGATCGCTCTACTTGCTTCAAGTAAAATTTCCGTGTTTTCCCTAATCGTTTGAGGTGGAAAAATTCAAATATCTTGGAGCAACAGTAACAAATATAAACGACACTCGGGAGGAAATTAAACGCAGAATAAATATGGGAAATGCGTGTTATTATTCGGTTGAGAAGCTCTTATCATCCAGTCTGCTGTCCAAAAATCTGAAAGTTAGAATTTATAAAACAGTTATATTACCGGTTCTTCTGTATGGTTGTGAAACTTGGACTCTCACTCTGAGAGAGGAACATAGGTTCAGGGTGTTTGAGAATAAGGTGCTTAGGAAAATATTTGGGGCTAAGCGGGATGAAGTTACAGGAGAATGGAGAAAGTTACACAACACAGAACTGCACGCATTGTATTCTTCACCTGACATAATTAGGAACATTAAATCCAGACGTTTGAGATGGGCAGGGCATGCAGTACGTATGGGCGAATCCAGAAATGCATATAGAGTGTTAGTTGGGAGACCGGAGGGAAAAAGACCTTTAGGGAGGCCGAGACGTAGATGGGAGGATAATATTAAAATGGATTTGAGGGAGGTGGGGTATGATGATAGAGACTGGATTAATCTTGCACAGGATAGGGACCGCTGGCGCGCTTATGTGAGGGCGGCAATGAACCTCGGGGTTCCTTAAAAGCCATTTGTAAGTAAGTAAGTAAGTAATATGTAATATTATATAATATAATTTAAGTTATTTGAAGGGTTCAGAACCATAATGGGCCAAGCGCCATTTACTGAATATGTAGAAAACAAGGGTTAAAGTTACGTTATTACCATAATTCAATGGAAACCTATAACAAGTAAAATAAAATATACACATTAAATCTAAATGATATGTCAATCTTCATTAAACTATGGTTGCATGCAATAACAATTTAGAAACATGTTAAAGGAATTGTCATTGCACCAAATGAGTGTCTCTGGACCAAAATGATCGCATTTTAATTATTTGGATGCAATTTAAATTAAGTAACATTAAACGATTTATCCTTCTATCAAACACGAATGGATCAAACGTCCTATTTTAATTATGTAATTACTTTATATTTATTTCTAACGGGTGCAGCGGAGCGCACGGGTACGGCTAGTATAAAATAAAAACTTAGGCCTGATACTTGATGTGGATAATAGTAGTAATGTTACTGATTATTCTTGTTGCACAATATCAGAATTCTTCTCTCATAGATTCAGACGCTCTGATAGCGTACCTTAATAGAGAAAATGGGGGCGCAGACCCACACAGCCGTGCATAACAACTCTGGAAGCACGTAGCATGGCGTGTTACACTTTTCCTTTCGAACACCGCTAACCCTCTTTCCCCCACCACCCATGTGAAAGGGGTCAAGTTCGCTGCCACCCACTTGCCCTGCCTCCGCAGGATGCGCATGGTCGAGAATAAAAAAAAGTCATACACCTATTGCTGACGTAGCACCAAGTCGGAGAGTTTAAAGGTGTCGATAAATTTCTTACTACATCGATGACAAAAGCTCTCCCTTTCCTAACTTGTGCCATACATATGGCATTCTGTCATATTTTACACACCAACTAATAATTGATATTTTATGTGAACAAATCTTGACCAAAAGAAAAAAACGTGTGCTATATATCTTAATTCTTATTCTTTATTTGTATATATCTCTGTTCTACTACTTTTATCATACGTCCGCATTTGCCTCCAGAGTAGCCGGCCCGAGTTCGATTACTGGCGGGGTAAAAAATTTTCATGTAAAATTTCTACCTCGGGACTAGGAGAAATGGCGGTGCACAACTTCTAATCACTAATTTGTGCACCAATATTCCTGGGTTAAATTCCAAATCTCGCCGTAGTGCATATGAAGAGAAGGCATATGTCACTGTTGATAGTGATTCGTCCGTCGGATGGGGACGTTAAGCCTGGCGGCTCTATTGGTGCTATTCGACAGGAGTAGGCTACGTGCCGGCACCGGGTTTCCCCTTCTCTCTTCCTCACCTTCATCATCATCCTCACCCATTCCCTACGACCTACACTACACTTATACGAACATTTGCACATACAATCACCCTAACACACGACATAACTCTTTACAGATACACATCATGCATAAGGTGGCCCGCCGAAGTGGTGTGCAACTTGAAAATGGGTCACAGTCCTGCCATCTACCCGCAGTATGCGAAACCCGAATCACGCATATACGTATTATGATAAGGTACCAAGAATTAAAGATGGCTGACACTTCAATGCTACCAACCTTGAATCTAAAGCTCTAATGTTAATATATGTTCATGGTTTAAAAATATTATTATTATTGACATACACTTACTATAATAATAATAATAATAATAATAATAATAATAATAATAATAATAATAATAAAGGTAAAAAAGGTAAAGCTATCCCCGTCACATGCCATGAAGGCACTTGGGGGAGCATGGAGGTAGAGCCCTATGCTTTCCACGACCTCGGCACTAGAATGAGGTGGTGTGGTCGGCACCACGCTCTGACCGCCTTTTACCCCCGGGAAAGACCCGATACTTAATTTTATAAGAGGCTGAATAATAATAATAATAATAATAATAATAATCGCGGCGCTATAGCCCTTTAAGGGCCCAGGCCGACAGCCGGCTGTTGAACTCACATCCACATGCCAAAGCAGAGGTTGACGATCATCCAACCAGAATGGAGGTATCGTGTGGTTAGCACAATGATCCTCCCAGCCCGTTATAGCTGGTTTTCGTAACCGGATTTCGCTACCTGTCTTAGCTCCCCAAAGGCATCACGATGCTGGGTGGGCACCGGTCCCATGCACTAGCCGAAATTTCGTAAGGATTTCTTCCCCTATGAGGACTCGAACCAGCGCGCACAAAAGTCGCTGTAAGAAGGAATAATAATTATTATAATTCCGCAATGTATTGTGTATATTATAATCGCGATATAAAATATACACACTATAGGGCATAAAATTGAATAAAATTGATGAATTTAATTTACAGTAGTTTGCCTCGCTTGATTAATAATTCATATTATGCCAACCTATTACAAAATGACTACCTACCGTCATATCTGTGAAATGTGTGTACTTGAGGAAGTGTGGCCAGTAATGAAATCAACCTAACAGCTGGAAAATAACTAAATTTAAGTAGGTGATCAAGTAATGGGGGGGGAAATGTTTAAGTTGTAACTTAGTAATGCACGTTACATTGTATCGAATATATGTGAGGAAGTAATAATAATATATTTATTATTGATCTTATATTAAAATAAGTGTATTTTGTCTGGCAGCATGATGTTCATTGGTTTGACTAAACAGTTTATATTCATGAGACCTAATGAAAATATGTTTTGATTGACAACATGAAATATTTAGTACGAACTCCGGAAACAGAATACCACTTTAAAATATATACTGTTTAATTATTAATACAATTTTTTCTGTATTAACACTCGCTAGTAATTCCGTTTCGTGAACGTTGACAGCTTTTTCAGACGCAAATGATACTGTCAGCGTAATAGAAAGTAACTGTAAGGTGCAATATTTGTCAGTACTGAAATTCGGAACAAAGTTGGCAAAAGAAAATTCAACTTGACAACTAGAAAATCACTATAATTCACTAGCATAATATGTAATAATGGGGGGACGAGGAAATGGTTAGGTTTCACCCTTATGGTATGAAATAAGAAGACAGAGATTATATAACTAGGCACCTATTTTTTAGTACCTACTCTACGTCGATAGATTATTTATTTAAGTAGAAACTTATAGATTCATTTACAATGGGAACATATACATATCCGCGAAGATACTTGGTAGCCGTGGAAACATAACGTTGTCATTTCATCGTATCTATTCTGCTGTATACTTCAGCGCTATATGATTGTGTGTTGTTTTAAAATTACATAGGTTTAAATATGGAAGTTTCATGTTATCGTCTAACGGTATTGTTAATGTTTATGTAAATTATTGTGAAAGGCCCTATCAAATAATCTGATCGAAAATGTCTGTGTTTATGTTATGTGTATGTTTAATTTTAATTTTGAATGAGCCTTATTTCCTTCGAGATAGTCATTTTTTTTTTATCTTGAGTTTGTTAAAAGTTGACAAGACGTTGCATTAATATCTGCATTCAACTGTCTTTGAGTCCAGTTTAGCGTTTAAAATTTAAAATTATTGTAAGTTTATTTCGATTCGGATTGAAGTATGATTTGTAATAAAATAAAATACTAGAAATTTGGCGCTTAATGTAGCAAGTGATAAGTAATTAATTTATTAGGAGTAATAAGAGCTTTTAGTGCGTTTTCCGGAAGACACGTTGAAATTAGTTGGGGAACAAGTGCGTGGTACAGAAGTTGGCGCCGGCCCAAACAAGGTACCACAGCACTCAAGGACATTTAAAGAGGCCGAAACATTTTTGGCTCATTGACTTTAGTTTAAATTTGGCATATGCCTGTCTGCGGGAATCTTTGATCGTCACCTGCCATTGCTTAAACAATTGCAAACCGCGGCTCTTTTTAGAACGTGCTTCATTTGTCTGCGTCCGTCTTCAACTCGTGACGAACTATACAGTGTGCAGCCCGCCAATATGTGTTACACAAACTGCATTGCGTACACAAGGACTGAATTCCTTCACCCAGTACCCGTTCCTTCGTCATTTAATGCTATCTGACAGATATTTCATATTAGAGCTTACTGCATAATCTAATACAAGTACGGTCTTACTAATAAAAACTCCATATTCAGACGTTTAACTGTCTCATACTTATACAATGAGTAGCTCGTTTATACATCGTGTGTAAATTCCATACTAATAATATCACTGCATATGTCGTGTATAACAGTGTAATTGTTGCATAGCTACGTCATAGTTTCGTCATTACTTCGATACGAAAGGAAATAGAATATCTGAGGTTCTCTATTGCATCCGGTAGAGCGCTCTAGTGTGGCGTGTTAAGTATCGATAGTACAATTGGCTCTAATCGATTACCACACTATATTTTGGTCAAAGAGTACATGCTACAACAATATTATTCTAATTATTCTGTGCTCTTCGGTTTGTTCTTCTGTGGTTACAAGGCAGCCATCATCATAAAATGACAGTCGATATGAACAGCTGTTAAGAAGGGCGACCATTTTTTCTCTATATACAACGCTTAAACAAAGGGTTTCATGTATATATATCTACTGCAAAGCAATTCCCATGTATAGTTACAGCCTGTTTATACATCCATCGCTTATGCATGGGTTATTAGTAAAGTTTTCTGTCTCAACTCTGCATAAGTCTCGTATAAAAACTATACACGGTTTATTAGTAAGACTGGTAGTGTGTAACGAAATGATCTCAGAATACAAAATGAATGTCGCGAAGTGACGTATACTTTTGTACAGTCTTAGGGAAAAGTTTTGTCGCACAGATACTTTATAAATCCCAGAAATGAGGCAGTGCGCATGATCAGAGGACGAGCGATCTGGTCACAAAAGGACTAGTTGAGGTAATAAAATTAGTTTTGTTTCGTTGTATGTCTGATCATGCTCACTGCCTCCTTTCTGGGAGTATCTGTGGGACAAAACTTTTGTCTAAGACTGTATAGTTCACGCATTTCGCAACAATAATTATGTTCCTTTATCATGACTGCGGATGATAATATTACCTTCATAATTTATTTTCTTAAATGATTTATTATAAAATGTACTCGCATAAATGAAATCATATTAATATGCCTCCAACTAACAAGGGAGCCACCGGCCTGGCTCAGACGGTTAAGGCGCTTGCCTGCCGGTCTGAAGTTGCGCTCAGGCGCGGGTTCGATCCCCGCTTGGGCTGATTACCTGGTTGGATTTTTTTCGAGGTTTTTCCCAACCGTAAGGTGAATGCCAGGTAATCTATGGCTTTGTGCATCAACGTCAGTTAGTGTAACCAACGGTTAAAATTACCACCTAACCCCTGGTTAAGCATTTTAACGGTGCATCGGTCTCGGTAAGACTTAAAGTGACAATAATGGTTAAATATTGTGGAAAGCCAGTAAATTAAAAAAAATCCTTGGACATACTCTTTGATATGTCAAAAATACATTACATGACTGTGCATTTATGGCCTTGTAAGCTGCCACTTTTAAAGCTCTTGTGCACAGAGTTTTTAAATTACATTAAACTCTGATCACAAGTTCCTGAATTTTCAATTACTTCTATTTTTTTTCCTTTAAAATAGTCTTTAATATGTCAAAAATACTTTAGGCCTACTTGAAATTTAATACATATTTATGGCTCTGTCAGCTGTTGTGACGCCATTTTTAAAGCTCTGGTGCACATGGTTTTTTTAATTACACTAAACTTTGATTGCAGTTTTCCACAACTTTAATCCTTTGCTTTATTCTGTATTCTATACAGAAAGTTACATATCTTGGGAAGTATTAATGCTACATGTAGGCTACACGCATGATATGCATTACACACTTTCTTTAGGCTGTTAGAAAACTTCTCTATAATAAAAATTTATTCTTCAAACTCACGTTGGGATGTAATCATTTCCGATTTTTATTTCCAGTTTTGTAGGATTTTAACCTAACAGCAGCGAAAAGCAAAGAAATTAAACTCAGAACATAACAGCACCGAAAAGCAAACAAATGCAACACGAAAATATAGCATATGTTCGTTTCGATGTAGGACGAAGTAAGCGGACACATTTTTAGACATTGACTGTCATCTTTGCGAGGTATGGAGGCTTTCCATTTGTCATTTTGTAGAAATAGTGTACCGTCAAAGACTTTACACTAGTTAAATGAGGTGCCAGCTAAACATGTGTAAGTAACTGGTGATCATAAATGGTGTACGTACCCTAAATTAATTTTAACCGTGATTTCGTAACCCATGGTTACTACGTTTTCATCCCAGATTGATGCACGTGTCCACATCTGTGGAGTAACGGCTAGCGCGTCTGGCCGCGAAACCAGGTGGCCCGGGTTCGATTCCCGGTTGGGGCAAGTTACCTGGTTGAGGTTTTTTACGGGGTTTTCCCTCAACCCAATATGAGCAAATGCCGGGTAACTTTAGGTGCTGGACCCCGGTCTCATTTCACCGGCATTATCACCTTCATCTCATTCAGACGCTAAATAACTTGAGATGTTGATAAAGCGTCGTAAAATAACCTACTAAAAAATTTATGCACGTCGCCAACAATGTTCCGGACATGGATTTTGTTGAACTTTCATGGGATCAATTACACACATGGAAAAACAAAACCCATTCGAAAATCTTGTCCAGTGGGTCTTAATTTTCGAAATGTTAGCGTTTGGCTTCCCTTATAAGCAGGCTTCGAGACTTTGGACCCGATAAAATAAGTTTACTGTGCATGCACTATAGATTGTTGACTCGCTGCAGGTAGCGAAAGGTAGAGATGTGTTGAGGTAACAACGTTGCTATTTAGAGTAGAGTACGGTAGTATGGGGAAACACATACATATGTACATTCTGAAAGTAAATATACATTACACAATGATAATGTCAAAAGAATGTGAAAAGCATTTATTCTCCTGTCTTTTATAAGCATTTGTGTTTAATTATACACAGTGTTAATGGTGGAAATAAGCATGTAGCAACTTTAATTTTTTCATTTATCCTATTGGTCGTCTTTAGGAAGTGCAGTTACAGTAGCGAATTTCAGTGTACTATAAGATACATTTTCAGTGTCTCAAACGTAAATCTTTTTCGGTTATCTGCCAAAGTTTGTACTGTAGAAAGCTGCGCTCTACGTCGCATGACGTAATAGGAGCAAAACGAAAAAACCTAACATCATTGCAGTCTCTAAGACACAGTCCTTTGTTCTCGGATGACTCTATGTCCACTAATTTGCTGTTTATGTTACACAATGTTCCATATCCGTTATTTTTACATAAAATTGATTTCCACTTCTGTTTCACACGTTCAGTAACCGGTGTACTTCATGTCTCATTAATTCTCTGCATCATTTTCTACATTAATTTGAGGGCTTCCGGCATCTCTTGCTGTGACTTTTCTAACTGTGTAATAGTTTCAGACACAGTCTGTATGAAAACCAAATTATTCGCCAGAACCTTCAAATCCAGAGCGTTTTCCTTTGCGTATTTGTTGGTATTCATTCTACAGTACCCCCACCCACTGTACGCTTTACCACTATACTCAGTACGCCGTTATGCGGATTTCCCACTGAACTGCTCTATTGGGTCCGAAATCTCGAAGCCTGCTTATAAGTAAAGATTAACTGTCTTCTGTATAGCACTCAGTAATTCCAAATTTAACTTAATTTATAATTAGTGCAGTTTAAGTAGGCTCTGTATTAGGCGTATATGAGTTTGAGGCTTTCGCGGTGACTGTGATCAATAAAATTATAGAGGCTCATTGATGGAAATATTTGTAGTTCGGAATTAAATATGGACTCTGAGATGAAGTTTAAAAAATTCAAATTCAAGTATATCAAAATGGGTTGTAAATATGAAAAATTACGAGTACATAACAGTGGTATTGGCGAAGCAGTGTCAATGTACTGTGGAAACACAATTTCCATATAAAAATGGTTAAAATGAAGCTATTCGCTAATGAGGAAACTTACAGTTCGAATGGAATTCATAGAAAATCGTGTACAAAAGGCTTCGGAACTCTTTGAAAGAGTCTTATTGGCTGATCAAAGCCTAAGCAGGTATTTGGGTGAAATATACGCCATTTTATGTGGAGGAAACCTGAGAGAAGAGTTTCTGCACAGAAACTGGTTAACGACGGAGGCGGTAGTAAGATGGTGTGGGATGTATGGTAGAACCAGGGGTGGGAATATTTCATTTTATCGATGGTATCATGGATACAAATGTTTATGTAAACACTATTGGAGATAATCTGGAAACCAATACTGGAAAAAGTCAGATCCAAGACAACGAACAATAGCATTGCACTTCTGTGGCACAAGAATATGGTTAACAGTGGCGTAGCATGAAATTTTGAGCAGGGGAAGCTAACTCAAGTTGTCTTTCATGCAATATGAGAAAACGTATTACAAAAATACAGTCTTAAAATAAATAGTAGTCAATTTCAAGTCGGCAGTCGAAGATTGGTTGGAACATCGTAAGTAACACCAATAAGGCATGACCTCAAATGATACGTAGTAAAATATGATTTCACGGTTTACACATATCTGTTAACAAATAGACACGTATACGTATAACATTAGCTCACTCCCTGTCATACTTAGAGAAATCACAATATTAGTATCATTACGTAAGTATGCGTCTGTCTTTTGGTTGTGTCCTTCATTGATAGCTAGGGACTCGGTCATTTCTTTTTTAAATCACACTTTTGTTCGTAAGTCAGTCTTGATAATACAATTGTCCTAAAAAAAAAATTCAAGTAAATTAGTGTCAGGAACTGTTATTTCGCTCATTATTTATTACATCAGCCACAATGCACACTAACACTTCAACTGAACACAACTGACGAATAGGGATAACTCGGAAACTACTTATTTTAAATGTTAAAGCTAGCTTCTTTTCGAGCCTTGCGACTAGGGTAGTTTAAAAGGGATGGAAAATCTGCGGGGTGGATTACACAGAAGAAACCGGTCTGCTTGGAAGCTGGTGTGTGCAGGCTTCTTGTTTACTGCTGCATCACAAATAATCCTGAGCTGCCGCATCACAATATTTAACGCGTAAATATAAATTCTATTAAAATTAATAAATAATTTTCTCCATAAACTGCAGGTTTATTATGAAATTATTATTAACTGGGGAAGCTAAGCTTTTTAGCTTACATTGACGCTACGCCACTGATGGTTAACACAGTGGTTTACGTATAAAACATTTTTAGACAGCCATTTCATAAAGATGGATCGTTTAACTCTATGCAAGCATGCTAAAAACTGTTATGCGGTAACGTGCGAAAAGTATTTATAACACTGGCGTACCTACCTTCAAGATATCCAAGACAAGCACTCAAATATGAACCAAGGGGGCGAAGAGACGTGGGACGACCTCACAGAAGATGGACAGATAAATTATTGTTAGCATCGGAACAGGTCTAAAGGCAGAAGAAGAAGAAGAATGGTATTTAACTGTTTGCACCGATTGTTAATTGAGGCGTTCTCTGGAACAAGAAGTTAACATATTTTTAGCTTCAGAACACAATATTATGGTTTTCTTAATTTGTCCTACAGAATAATAATAATGTTGACAATATTTGAGGAGAAAAATTCGCTCCGGCGCCGGGGATCGAACCGGGTCATTGGTTCTACGTACCAAGTGCTCTAACCACTGAGCTACGCCGAATTCAATCCACAGCACCGGACCGAATCATCCCCCTTCAGTGTTTCCCTTTGTGGCCTGACTCCAAGTTAGGCACATATGTCTGGTGTCAACTGCCATTATACTAGGAGCGCACTCAGTTGAGTGACTTATTTGGCCGGGATTCCGCAGTTATGATGCACTGCTAGCTATGAGAATATTATGGATTTATTAATTTGTCCTACAGAATAATCTCTGTAATGTTGACAATATTTGAGGAGAAAAATTCGATCCGGCGCCGGGGATCTCCTTTGTTCTACGTACCAAACGCTCTGACCACTTAACTACGCCGAATTCAATCCACAGCACCGGACCGAACCTTCCTACTTCATATACGTCAACATATAAGCCTAACTTGGAGTCAGGCCACAAAGGGAACCACTGAAGGAGGAAGGTTCGGTCCGGTGCTGTGGGTTGAATTCGGCGTAGCTCAGTGGTCAGAGCGCTTGGTACGTAGAACCAAGGACCCGGGTTCGATCCCCGGCGCCGGATCGAATTTTTCTCCTCGAATATTAAATATTATTTCAGAACGCAAGCCAATTAAAGAAATGATACTTCTGAATAGTTTACTCGTATTCTCTATTTGTAATATTCTTTTACCCTTAAATCTAAAGAAAAAAGGTGTTTTACAAACAACTTCAAACTAGTGTAACTTCGAAAATATTGAGATTAGGACAAATGTTTATATGACATTTTTTGCTCAGAATGTCTTCGGAAATAAGCTCCGTAAGGGACGGTAAATCCTCGTGATTTACCCTGCATGTATATATATATATATATATATATACATAATGTACTTTTCGTTCTGAAAAGGAATTTTAAAATGTTACATTTGTTCGCATCAAATTTCTGGACATTTAAAGGACAAAACTATAATTCTTTCAGTTATTTATTTCCATAACACAATGCTCTCTTAAATTGACTGAGCATATTGGGAATTGAATCAGTGGCTTTCCAAAAACACGCTATGAAATGTTTCATACAAAACAATTTTTTTCTTGAAAAGGAAGCGAAAAGGAGAAAAATTGTATTAAACGTATTGTTTGAAATATCTCAACGAATAACCTCCTGAAATTAATGACAATACTTACGGTTCATTCTGTAGATGGCTTAGGTGCATTCGTGAATCAGACGCTAACAGGTGGGCCATCCTGCCTCAGCCCTCAGAACCAGATCCTATCCCCATACGAATGCCTGGTAGTTAATACCCAGGGTCCGGAGCCCCAAGCTCTTCCTATATCAGCATCGGAAATCCATACTATTCCCAAGACTTCGCCTCAACCTATTTTTAAGCATTGCAGAGGATACATGAAACGAAAGGAAGTTGTAGAGTTTTGGTGGAATGATAGAGAAAAACTCTCTGGACCGTCTGCTTTATTCACCACAGATTTCATTACGACTTGGCCGGGGATCGAACTGCTTAGTTGAGCCACAGATGCTGCTATTAACTTCAGTGGCTTGAGAATCGGCTTTCCATGCCAGGTGCCCAAATTGAAATCGCGGCAAGTCAAAATGCAATTTTTAGTAGATAAAGACAGTATTGGGGTAGCTTTTCGCGGGGTACTACCGTCGCCCCTGCCACCATTCCACCAGTTACACATTGTCATTGCCCCAAGAGTACTCGACACGTAGTAGGGGATTCACATCTGACCTTCCACTTGAGCAGAAAGTAGTTTGCTAGAAGAAATGGACGGTACTACATAGAAACGGTCTGAAATCGAGATTGCAAGGCTTTGAAATAACACTTCTTTTCGGTTGCGAGCGCGTTTGTGTGGATGGCGTTGTCATGGAGACGGTACAACGCGATCCGTGAATTGAGGCACAGCATGACACTCGTTGTGACTGCACTCTCTCATCTCATCTCTGGCCGTGACGTCCTCACAAGGTGCCTCGCATGCGTTGTCTTCCCTGAGATTATGTCTTCGAATCCACTTCATACTTATTTATGTACCTAAGTTTTTATACCCATAAAATTTTACTCCGTTGCCTTCTGTTAGAATCTACGAATAATATTATGTTATTTTATTTCACCTCTTACAATTTTGGATTAAGTACCGGTATTAATAAGATACTTGTTGACTTAACGTAGTACCAGTATTCTGATACTAAACTTAAGACTTAGAATTCCAAAGAGATGTATAGGGTTATTCAAAAGTAAGTTACATTTTGAAATATATATAGCATTTTTTTTTAAATTAACGTATACGTAACAAATTTGCATGTATTGAACAACGGGATTTATTCAGTTATCACACTCATTTGTTTTGGTTAACATGATAACAGGTTTTGTTTATAATGTGTCAAAAGCAAATTTCCTTCTTATTGAATTTTTAAATCATTATCATTGACTGTGTTTAAAAATGGTTTAGACTTTACAAGATCGAATTAGTCTTGTTCAGTGTTATTATAGATGTAAAATAAGTTTAACAAACGACATACGAAAATTCAGAACAAAACATAATTTACCTACACCTGGCCAGCACGTTCCCCTGATATCAATCCAGCAGATTTTTGGCTGTGGGGTTATTTAAAAAACCGAGTTTTTTTAACTAATCCTAGACTACCGACGAACTAAAATATGCAATTTCACAAGAAATTGAAGATATTCCACCAGATGTATTAGTAAATGCTGTTCACAACGTAGAAGAAATATTGTTTCTTGTTGAAAAACAAAATGGCGGACATATTCAACATTTAAACTGAATCCAATGAACCCCACATCTTTATGAGTATGTGTGTTTTTGTTTTGTGTGCATTTTAATTCTTGAAAAGATTATGGCGACGTCAAAATGTAGCTTATTTTTTGAATAACCGTATATTTTACAAATCGTTATATTCCATGTGCATCATTACCGGTTAAATTGATTTGTAGACAGTGCGAATATGAATAAAAACTATCAGACGCATAAGAAAAATCTATATATAGACAGAAAGCCCAAAACCACTTTTCCTGTACAAACGATACGATACAAAAACATGATATCTATAAAAAATTTTTTACAGCATCAATACATCATTATAGGAAGTATGAAGAAGTACATTTCCGTAATAATTTCAAATAGAATTTTTTGTGTTCTCAATTATTGCTCATTTTCTAATTTATTATATTTTATAATAAAAAATTATGTGTGTTAAAGAGTACATACGTACATTGTGTTATACATATAATTATGTAGGCCATGAGTTTTTCTGGGTATAACATAGAGGAATTTAACATTGTCACAAAAAACTTATATAGGCCTATAAAAGGAATGAAGCCATAACTTAATCAGTGGGCCGTATTCAGGAATTAGCAGGCTTTGACAATTTATAAAACAAAAGAACATCATTTATGGTTACTAAATCAGAGCATGATGTTCTTTTGTTTTACAGATTGTCAAAGCCTACTAATTTCTAAACATGGTCCACTGATTAAATTATTTCTTCATTGTTTTTATAACATAGGTTTCTTATGGCAATGTAAAATCCCCATGTCTTAAACCCAGAAAAAAAAACAGTATTATCATAGTAGAAGTACTCGTATTGTGGTACTGTGTTATACTATGAAAATCGAAATATTGGACATACGAATTTAACATGGGAAATTAAAGTTTTTCTCAAATACCCTCTCCTCTATTCATTTTAGGGAAAGTGTTTTTAATAATTAAAAACAATGTATCAGAATACAACAATACTAATTTTATTCTTCATTTACTGTTACAGAAAAAAAAGTTCTTACTTTTATAAATTTTTATATCGGTAATTCTGTTTCACTGAAGCGGGTCATGATTCATGACAATGTTACGCCTTTTATAACAAATGATGTCCATGAGATAAAAAAGCTTATTAATGATTAATATTATTTAAGGTTTTTGTTTTGCTGAATATTATGTTTAGCCTATTTCATAACGCTTTAATTAATTTTATGCCTTCATTTTAATTAATTTTACTGATTTTAAGTAGGATTGTTTTATTTCTACCACGGGCCAATGTAAAAGAGTGAAATACGATGTTAAATTATAACAATAAAAACAATTGACTGTAGAAGAAACAAATGTAAAATGTACGCCACATAACATATTATCATAGCTACATACATATTTAAATTTTTTAATTATGGTTTATTCAACAATAAAAATTGTATGGTATTAAAAAAAATGTTAAATAATTAAAGTTGCATTTTCAGGGCTGCCAAGTGTTATCTTTAAAAGCTGACATCGGCGTTTTTAAGATTTGCCAGCAAATCAGCTCGCAGTACAGTTTTTCACAAGTGCTGTGCCAGTGTTAACTTTGTATCATTCGCTTTATTTCAATTTTCAATTTACATTTTTATAGAGACGACAAAATAAAACTCAATTTCGTTTCTCAATGAAGATAGAACTCTGTACACTGCAAATTAAACTATGAGGGAAAGTGCCATGAACATTTTAATGAAGTCAATCGTGCCACTGAGGATTATAAAAAAGTAATTCATAGTAATCTGGCTTTATGTGATGTGTGTTTCGCATTTTCAATGCTTAATAATTTATTACTGTATTACGGTGATGTATTTACTTATATTTTTTATGAAAATAATAATTAGTGGTGTCAGCTTTTTTGAAAACATAATTTCCAGTTTATTTCAGAATTTTAACTTGCCAGCCCTGCATTTTATACATTTATTTAATTGATTCTTCTCTGAATTTATTAGGAAAATAAAATAGTTATCAATACGTTATGATGTATTTTCAGTTCCTTAACATTTTTCCACATAACATTTCCCTGTGAAACAAACAGGAAAGATAGTATTTACAAATAATTAATTTCCCATGTTAAATTCCCATGTCCGGTCCCTTAATTTCCGCAGTGTACAGTATATTATAATATAATATTATTACGAAAAGAAGGCGTGGGGGGGGGGGGGTCGGACGGATATTTGTACTCGGTGTGTTTGAGCGCCACATCAGCTGGGAGAGCCTCCGCCATGTCAAAGTCCGCTGCTCAGACTTGCTCGCCGCCAAGGTTAATTATTATTAGCGGGCTTACGTAACGCACAGGGTGAGTCACAATTCAATCTATTGCAACAACCCTGCGAATAGCGACGCTTCTTGCAACACAAAACAAAACAAATACCTACACAGATTAATCCATATTCATACAAATGTGCGTTACGCTCTAGTTTCGAATTCATTGAATGTATATTTTCGGACATCATTTCCAGGCACAATACAATGCAATAATAAGTTACTAATTTTAAATAGCTGGATTGCACCCTACCTATTATGGAGACAAGATACTCAGAATCATAAAAAAAATGAATTATCTGTTTTTAACGGAAATTAATTCTCTGAAACTTCCTGATCAAGAATGTATATAGTTTTATAATGTTGCGATGTGTCCAACGTACAGAAAACAGTTTTTAATTGAAGCGGGTGTCTCATTAAATCAGCAGTGCCACGCTTCTTCAGTGAAATGTGAAAGTGAAAACGTTGTCCAGGATGTAAATACCAGTAGTGATAGTGTTGTAAATTAACAGTAATGATGTAGGCCTAAATAGTAGTGTTAATTTTATAATTACTGTAGATTTGTAAGTACGTCAGAAATTGATGTTAATTTTTAAACGCAGTTTTCTTAAAACAACATTTTTAAGTATACATGCACCTATATCTCAGAAACTATTAGTGTTACAGAGATAAAATTTTGCACGCTCATTGTACATCATATAATGACTTAATGGCAGCACTTTTACATTGATATAATATGTGTTACAAGATTTAGATATATTTTGTGTTGAAAATTTCAGGTTTTCTTGGTAGAATTTTTATGAAAGTATATTATTAAAAAAAAAAGATAAAATCGAGCTAGATGTATAATTTTGCTAGTGACGTAGATAAGTATATTCCAAATATATATGAAAAATTTTAGCCATGTACATTAACCAGTTTTCAGGAGAAAGGTGCATGAATTTAACGATTTTTTTTCTTTCATTTGAATACAATTTTTTTAAACTCAATTATAGCAGTTAATATAACAAACTAACCACCAATATAATCCTAAAAGCATGTAGACGTAGAGTAATATGCAAAAATTTGAAAATAACATCTTTTATACTTTCGGAGAAATAACCACTTAAAATCAGCATTGCGCACTGTGAAAACATCTAGACTACCTTGTCCCCTTAAATTCAACAGGTTCTTTGCTGGGATAAAAAGCAGCAGGAGTCTGGTGCCGACATCAGATGTCACAGGGAAATTTTATTTTTTAACAATTTATTGATCGATCAGCGCATTTAGCGCTATATAGATCATTTCTAAAAAAATATAAATTTCTAAAAAACATAAATACAGGGAAAATGGAGTAGCCTATTTTTCAACCTTCGTGTACTTAATTTTTATTAAAAGATCGGGAATTTCCCTAATTTTTACAAAATCCACCTGGCAAGCCTATTTTTCAACCTTCGTGTACTTAATTTTTGTTAAAAGACTGGGAATTCCCCTAATTTTTACAAAACCCACCTGGCAAGCCTATTTTTCAACCTTCGTGTACTTAATTTTTGTTAAAAAAGCGAGAATTTCACTAATTTTTTATAAAACCCACCTGGCAACCCTATTTTTCAACCTTCGTGTACTTAATTTTTGTTAAAAAATCGAGAATTTCACTAATTTTTATAAAACCGACCTGGCAACCCTATTTTTCAACCTTCGCGTACTTAATTTTTGTTAAAAAATGGAGAATTTCACTAATTTTTACAAAACCCACCTGGCAACCCTATTTTTCAACCTTCGTGTACTTAATTTTTGTTAAAATCGAGAATTTCACTAATTTTTTATAAAACCCACCTGGCAACCCTATTTTTCAACCTTTGTGTACTTAATTTTTGTTAAAAAATCGAGAATTTCACTAATTTTTATAAAACCCACCTGGCAACCCTATTTTTCAACCTTCGTGTACTTAATTTTTGTTAAAAAATCGAGAATTTCACTAATTTTTTATAAGACCCACCTGGCAACCCTATTTTTCAACCTTCGTGTACTTAATTTTTGTTAAAAAATAGAGAATTTCACTAATTTTTACAAAACCCACCTGGCAACCCTATTTTTCAATCTTCGTGTACTTACTTTTTGTTAAAAAATCGAGAATTTCACTAATTTTTTTATAAAACCCACCTGGCAACCCTAGTTTTCAACCTTCGTGTACTTGAAAAATAAATATAGAAACAAACTGTCTGTAGAAAGCGATGTGAGATCCTTCAATCCTGATAAAGATTTACAGATTGAAAGCAAACAGTGTCACACATCACAATGAAATTATGCTTTTTTAATTAACGAGCCACTAATGGCGCTGCTAAGTGGTCTCGTCGAAAGGGGTCCTTATTCATGTGAAGGATTTTTATATCCTTACTTGTTAATAGGTTGAATTTAGTTCTTATCATAGTTGCTGATTTACTATAAATCTCTTTAATAGACTATTACTTGTCATCAAACGTGCTTATTGTAATGTTTAAGAGTATTTATAAGTAATTATTCTTTAACTACGTAATGATTAATTTTTAGTCCTACAGAATTTATTTGTTATGGTAACAATAGTTATTAGAGGAGAAAAACTCGCTCTGGCGCCGGAGATCGAAGAATCGAACCCGGCTCTTTGGTTCTACGTACCAAGCGTTCTGACCACTGAGCTACACCGAGGTTCAATCCACACACCGGATCGAATCCCCCTCCTCTAATCCACAAAGGGAAAAACACTGAGCTACGCCACAGCATCGAATCGAATCCCCCTATTCGATTCGGTGCTGTGGCGTAGCTCAGTGGTTGGAGCGCTTGGTACGTAGAACCAAGGACCCGGTTTCGATCCCCGGCGCCGGAGCGAGTTTTTCTCCTCTAATAAATATAATTATTCTTTAATCTTTACTATTGTTTTTGTGGTAAGTTAAGAAAAATAAGTAAGAAAAGGTGGGGGAAGGAATCAAATAAACGACAAAACTTGTCCTCAAAGTTGTTATGTTTGGCATAGTCCTCTACGTTATACACTTTCATAGCCTGCTTTGTTGCTGAAACTTGATGGTTTTGTCGTGACCTACAGTATGAATTTCAAGAGGGCCTTGGAGATATGAAACCAATGCCATATACTTTTGTAGAACAAAGAATTCTACTGTTTGAATGACGTAATGTTTGTAGCGGCACACGTTGTAGTAAAAGGGAACTTGTTAAATGAATGTGTGGCGATGGAGTAAGATTTCTGCATATTAACATAACAGAAATACAATTAGACTATTGCTACTCGCTGGTGAAGGAGGCAGGAGATGAGTGATTCCAGTGGAAAAGTGCTTTAACTACCCTAATGTAGAAATACTTATGCTATATCAGATTTAAATGTAAATGTAAATGACGTTCACAAAAGTTGTAATCTGAACTCATAAGATTTGTATATATCCACTGAATTATTATTATTTTTTTTCAATAGTTTTTTTCTTATATATTTTGCTATAAATATTTAAATTAACAGTTGATAGAAATAAATTAGGATAATAATCTAAAATATATTCCGATAAATGTGTTGTATAAAATTTAGAAACTGCTTGTAACAACATTGTTTAACGGAAAACTGTGTAACGTCTTCAGAGATATTAACCCACAGTAATTTAAACTACATTCTAGTGAATATTAGGATTAGTTATTTGCTTAGGTTATAATATACTATACATTTAATGAAACTTGTTAATTGAAATATAAGATTGTATTTTAGTATTTAATTTCATCTCATTGCATTTCATTCATGTGTATAAATTATAAAACTTTGTAGAGATTTGCTGAATTTATAGATTTGTAAAATTGTATTAATTCCATAATTAAAACATAAGATTAATTCAATAGGAGAATTCATTAATCAATATCATATTATGTATTTGTAACCCTAACATACCTATCTCAGGTAAAATAGGGTTCTCTGTAAAATTGGAGTATAATAAATAAATATCAGATTTAAACTTCGTTGAATGAAGAGCATTTTTAACTGAAGTAATGTTTAATTGCATATGAAGCTTCTATATGTACGTATACAGTGTAAGTTTCCTGGTACATGCGTTACCCTAATTTCAGCGAAAAAAAGTATAGTTTCAACATTCTGTCAGATACGTATTCATATTTCAGTGAGTCTTTCCTTAATATATACTGGGTGTTCATTTCAAAGTGTGTCATGACGTCACTGTTGAGTCAGCGATTTGAAGCGAGTTTCAGCTTTTATGTCAGAGAAGTTGCCTATTAATCAAGGCGTTCAATCTGAACTTGAGAACGTGTACGGTATAACTTGAATGTCGTAGCAACAGATGGCGGTCTGTAAAGTCTGTGTGCTACCATAACCTCTTTCGAACTGTGTTTTGCGCGGGCAAGTCGTACGCAGGGTATTTGTTATCATCGATTGCGTACGGCAACATTCCACAACACAAATCAAAATGCTCCGTGTCCATGTTGACCGTCCAAGTTAATGTCAACAAATACGTAAGTAATCGTCTTAACCCTCTCCCCATATCCCAACAGTAAGAAAAAAATCTCACTTCAGTACGTGTTTCCAAACAGTTCACATTCTTGCCACTACTGGCGTTACCGTACATATCGGTAAGTAATCTTCAGAATGAACGCCGTACTTGCTCGGCAACTTCTCTCGCATTTAGGTAATACGCCTCTGCGGAAGTGTAGGAAGATTGAATTCTCTAGGCTCATCGGCTAGCCACATGACGACATACAGCGAGCCATGACACATTTTGAACTGAACACCCAGTACTTTAATTTCAGCCAGTTGAACGGAACGCTGTGTTGCAGGTACCGCTATATCAGAAGTTGGGTGGTATCTATTAGTTTTGTGTAAAATTATAAATGTTTTCGATTTTACAGACATTTGTAGTTTCGAATAGGATTAAGTACCGGTACAGTAGTGGGGGTCGCAAACAAATGCCACTCCCAAAAGTGGATCTCGTCGTCAAAAACCACTGCTATGTAATACAGTGTAGAACAATTCCGTGACTCTCAGAGGAACAGCGGAGCAAAGACAAACATGGCTGAAGGCCAAGGCTAAGCGCCTTTAGAATTGATTGATTCTACAATTAACGCAATTGTGCATTTTGTTGCAGGTCTCAGTCTGGAAAACAACTTGTCCATCAGCTCAATGGGACCGCAGTCTCCACTGGATATGAAGCCTGATACCGCAAGCTTGCTTGGCTCTGGCAGTTTCAGTCCTACGGGCGGCGGAGGAGGCGGAGGCGGACCCAACAGCCCCAAGTAAGGACTCACTATTCCTACTTCCTTTTATTGATGTTTATAAAATACAGTAGAATCTCTATTATCCGTCGCAGTGAAGGGGATGGACTGAACGGTTAATCGAACAAAGGGGATAATCCGTACCTTACACATTTTCATAAATTAAATGCATAATACTTTCCGTTTCGTGATTTCCTCCGTGAAGTTGTGTTTAGAATGCAAGATAGTGGATCAGAATTTCACTAATTGAAGTCTGGTTGTCAGCAATCAGTTTTTAAGGGCCAAGGAAAATCCTTGTGGTGGTTGTCTGTGGAAAGATACGAATAGTACAGGTCTCTGTTGTGGAATTACATAATTTATACACTTTGTCCTTTTTTTTTATTAAATCGCGCACAGTTGTAACGCCAAACTCGTATTCTCATGCGAGATGAGTCACGATTTCTGTTGACACTCGTAGAAGACGTTTTGCATAGAAGTTACACAGTACTGTCACTGGAACAGTAGGACAAAGATTGAATAGTGCACGGGTTTGCTATAAATTCTTGGCATCTTTTCTTTGAAACAGGTAGTGACCAGTGGCGTAGCATGAAATTTTGAGCAGGGGAAGCTAAGTCAAGTTGTCTTTCATGTACATATGAGAAAACGTATTACAAAAATATAGTTTTAAAATAAATAATAGTCAATGTCGAGTCAGCAGTCGAAGATTGGTTGGAACCTCGTAAGTAACATCACAGTCTACTATATACAGTCGCGAAGCTTGAGGTGTTTTTTTTGCAAATCTCGTGATAAAGCGCTCCAAGCGGTTAGCAACTAGAAACAATAGACTATCGAGTGCTAGCTCGTTGCTTATTTCACATTGATGCTTGTGAAATGTTCGTTATTGGTTATAATGAAAACGTTAATGGCTAAAATATAATAATTGGAATAATAATATGGGACAAGGAAGAGACGTTTGTAGTGCTATAAATTGTAGCAACAGTAAGAGAAAGAGGCCAGAGTTATCCTTTTTCCGATTTGCGAAAGATTCAGAAAGGTTCCTGGGTTTCCTCAAGAATGCTGTGCAGAAACAAAACTCTTAATTTTGAAGTTCTTTGTGACTGTTAGAATACATTATATCCTTAAATTTCACAATTAAATGTTTCAGTCTAACCGAAAGGACATTAGATACCGGTTAAAGTTCTGTCACTTAGGCTGCTAAATTTCCAGAGAAATAAAGGTTAGGTCTACTTTTTTTTTCAGGGATATATTTTTAATTGTAGCTATTAATTTTGTTATTATTTTTATGTGTTATTTTACTAAAGACGTAGAAAAATTAAGTTCGTTTTAATAAAATTTATTGATCACGTTTTATTTTCAATTCTGGTGGGATTATTATTGCTTAGGTCTACTTTTTTTTTCAAAGGATATGTTTTTAATTATAGCTGTTAATTTTGTTGTTATTTTTATTTGTTGCTTTACTAGATAAGTAGAAAAAGTCTGTTACAATAAAATTTATTGATCACGTTTTATTTCCAATTCTGGTGTGATTATTATTACTTAACCTCATCCCACTTTGTTAACTACGTAAGCCTACACTACAAGTACCGGTACGCGTAAGTTACTTCATTAATTCATATTTCCATTATTATTGGTGTAAAGGGAAATGCAAATTAATCTTTATTGGTTTCATAGTTAATTATCGCTATAATCTTGAATGAGTGAAGCTATTACAGTAAATTTCAGTTCGTTTTGCACAAACAAAAATTATATTAACTTATTTCTTGCAGGTATCTTCGAGTTTATGGTGGAATTTAATATACTTCATTAAAATAATAAATTAACTTTATACATTTAATATTTCAATAATGGAAGGAAGGTGTTAATTTTGCCAAAAGAACACAACGAAAGTATAACATATTTTGACGTCTGCTAGGAGAGAGATCTGCGATGATGAGGCGATAGTAGCGATCCCAGTGGTGGGCAACTACCCATGTTTGCATTTTTACTACATATTGAGCTTCGCGACTGTATATAGTAGACTGTGGTAACATAAATAAGGCATGACCTGAAATGGTACGTAGTAAAATATGATTTCACGGTTTACACATATCTTTAACAAATATACACGTATACGTATAACACTAGCTCACTCCCTGTCATACTTAGAAAAATCACAATATTAACGGTCAATAGATACAGTATTACTATCATTACGTAAGTATGCGTCTGTGTTTTGGTTATGTCCTTTATTGACAGCAAGGGAGTCGGTCATTTGTTTTCTTAATCACACTTTTGTTCGTAAGTCAGTCTTGATAATAGAATTGTCCTAAAAAATTCAAGTAAATTGGTGTCAGGAACTGTTATTTCACTCATTATTTATTATATCAGCCATAGTGCACACTAACACTTCAACTGAACACAACTCACGAAAGGGATAACTCGGAAACTAAATTATTTTGAATGTAAAA
The DNA here is from genome assembly GCF_040183065.1 of Periplaneta americana. NCBI lineage: Eukaryota > Metazoa > Arthropoda > Insecta > Blattodea > Blattidae > Periplaneta > Periplaneta americana. The sequence goes on from NC_091128.1 coordinate 163,499,097, forward strand.
GCTAGCTTCTTGCGAGCCTTGCGACTAGGGTAGTTTAGTTAAAAAAGGGATGGAAAATCTGCGGGGTGGGTTACACAGAAGAATGAATGAAAGAAACCAGTCTGCTTGGAAGCTGGTGTGTGCAAGCTTACTGCTGCATCACAAATCATCTTGAGCTGCCGCATCACAATATTTAACGCATAAATATAAACTCTATTAAAATTAATAAATAATTTTGTTCGTAAACTGCAGGTTATTATGAAATTATTATTAACTGGGGAAGCTGAGCTTTTTAGCTTACATTGACGCTACGCCACTGGTAGTGACTATTTTACAAGTTGCAAAACACATCCACCACAAGTAACTCTTCCAGGGGCCTGTTTCTCAAAACTCACGGACTAGTAATACTAGTCTGTACAGTAGTAATAATAGTTTGTTTTACAAGTCTGTTTCTAGAAACTACAAGGGTAAAGTAGTAGTTACCAGTTCACAGACTAGTAATATTGGTCGATTTCATCAGTTCCTAAAAGATTCTGTTTCTCAAAATGCTAATCTAGTGGATTATACTAGTATTCCACAGGAATATTCCTACAAGACTCTAAAGACTGGTGATTTCTATATTATCAGTTGCCAGTGGCAATCTTTCTCAGATAATCAAAACAAAATATTGTAGTTATTTTTTTAATATGTGGTTTAGTGATTCCGATTGAAGTAGTAAAGAAGTTGTTGTGAGAAGAGCTAAAACTATATCGAGAAGGAACAATTATTATTCCTTTACGGGAGCATTGTTTAAATATAATGAATGGTTTAAATAAAGTGCTGAAAAGCTTGGAGAGTTGTTCAATATAGTGAGACCTGCCATAACAAGACAAACAAATAGAAGTCATGCATTATCAGCAAAGCTTCAAATACAAATTGCTCTACAAATCGGGATGTTGATTATTTTCCAATGCCATCTGGTTTTTCTGCCCTAGACCAGCAACACATGCAGAATTTTTTTCCTAATAATCTGATACCAATTCATCAACTGCAGTAATTTTTGCTGGCTCTCCTCCTCCACTGCCAGTTCTTCTGACATTGTCAACTTTAGCCTACAAATTAAGTACAAAATGACACTAATTTACGAATAGAGCAAACGTAAAACTGAAAAAAAAAAAAAAAAATAGCGAATTTTTCAAGTCATAAGTAGCATTCATGTCGTCAGAAGACCCACTAGCTACATAATGTGTTCATATTATGATACTGTGAACTTGAATTGGTACTCGTCAAAGTTGCTTTCTTACTGTTGGGCCAGTAAGTGTCCCTAACGTATGCATAATCTTTTTTCTGAGGTATCAGTTCCATAGCCTCACATATTACACATTTTTTTTGTCCATTCGTTTACTTTATCATTTTTGTTACTGTGCTTGAAAAAGCACCAAATAATATATCCTTTGATTCATTAATCATATTGAGTATAGTTAATTTGCTTTCAATTGATGGAATTTCAAGAAAATAGAGAAGTAAGAACCAAAACACAAACAACTTAGCCTCCTAACCTCAAATAACAATACCTACCAATGGCTATAAACAAATGAACTCAATCAGCTGACTAGTGAAATAGATCATGTGACTAGTGAAAAATTGTCACAAGTTAATATACTGGTAAAATAGTTTGAGAAACAGAATCTACTAGAGCTGACGAAATATACTCTGGTAACTAGTAACTGGTGAACTACTAAACTAGTATTTTTGAGAAACAGGCCCCTGTTGGCGGCAGCAATACTGTGTACTACTATATTATATTGGGGGGATGTATAAGAACATTTTGTTAAGATATATGGACATGATACAATAGGCAGGGACCAACTTATATTAACGGTGGTACTACACATGCATCAGTAATAAATGAAATAATAGATCAACACTCAGCGAAGTTACATTTTGCTACTGGTCGTTGCTGCAATAGCAATAATGCTCTGATGAGTGAATATTTTCTACAAATTTACCGTCTTTGAAGATTAATTCATATTATAATTCTGAGCACGAATCTTCTCAGCAGTCCAAAAAGAGTTCATAAGTGAGAAAAACCTCTTTATTGCAGGGTTGCCAGATTGGTATAACTAAAAGTAGCGAAAGCTCGCTGGAAAAGCAGCCAAAATTTAGAAAAAGTAGCCCAATATAAATAGCAAATTTATATTTCGCGCATTATATGTATTTAACTGAATCGGAATGTTTTTTTTTTCAAGTCTCCTTTATGAGCACTATAGTCCCGTCGCTCTAATTTCCGGCAGCCAATCGCGTTGCAGGTCGGCTACATTTAAACGTGTGTGTCTTGTGATTCGCCGTTGAAGACGTCATTCATTTCTTAAGGCTCGATAAATACTTAATATAATCGCCCGCCATTTTGGCTCTTTCGTTGGCGTTCGCAGAAAGCACACGAAGACATTATTTGCCGCTCAATTATTTGCTGAATTACAGTGCGTTTGATTTATTATCATAGGAGCTACGACATGATAATGTTTAACAGTGTGGCAAATAGATTCCTCGTATGGTACCTTGGCAACAAAAGAACAGAAATGGCGAACGATACTACTTACCTAGACTTTATAGAGCCTTCACTTCCTAAGACGTAAGCAAAGAGGAGGAGTCACGCCGGGAATAACAGCGTCGCGACTATAATTTGAACTTTATAAACTTTACAATCTGCTTCATTGCTGTCTTCTTTCACATCCTGAAGCCAGTTTGAGAATGAAGTACCATTTAACCACTGCCTATTAAACGTTTTGGTATACTTCTCCCACTTTCCTATGTTTAGCAATTACAGAACGAAATAATAAATATTTCCATTTTCAGTACAATCACAAAACAAAATAAATGTATAAAAAAGTTATTCACTATTACAATTTAAAATGTTACTGTATATCACTTCTATAACAAACACAGTTCTCTTAAAATTATTTCACTATAGGACTCAGAATTGAATAATTAGCCTACATTATAATTAGGATACAAAAAGTAAAAAAATTAATTCTCTTTTTTTTTTTTTTTCGTTGTTGGTAACTCTATAGCATCTATTACATGCTTTATGGTTGTGCTAACAGATGGAGTTACTTGTCAACAATGTGACGCTGAAACGTGTGTTCAGGTTACTGCCCAGCGACAGTCCTGACGTATTTTTATATTGTGATGATTGGTTAATTTATATTAACCCGGCACACTCACAATCATACAAATTTCCAGGCTCTAGACACCCAGGGAATTCCTCTTCTTCAAGAAAAATTCACCGAGAGCCTAGCCCGGGAATCGAACCCCAGGACCTCCTGATCTGGAAGCCAGCATGCTGACCAACAGACCACGGAGGCAGTCTAATTCTCTAATATAACTTAAAAACTGTATATCACTTTTACAAAAGATCCTAGTTCCTAATTTAAGATTATTGTAATAAACTACATCGGCATTCACAAATATACTAGCGCTTGAATTGGAGAGAAAACAGCAACTGATTATTATATGCCTGCAGGCTGCACTTCGCCACTGCATTACTGCTGGCACTGGTCATGAAAAGACGAGAAAATCCCCTTACACTGGATTGGTCATGTGACATGTACAATAAATATATATTTCGCATAGGTACGTCGTTTCTCGTGGTTAAGGTGGTGGTGGAATAAAGCGAGACGTACACTGTAACAGGTTTTTTTTCACGGAGAGGAAGACTGTTACTACACCTATTATTGTTAATTTTCCACAAATTCAAATCAGAAAAAAATAGCCCAAAAATAGCCCCGAAAATTTTTGAGTAGCCCAAAAAGTCGCAAGTAGCCCAATGGTAAAAATCAATAGCCAATTAAAATTTTAAGTAGCCCAATTGGCTACTTGTAGCCCAATCTGGCAATCCTGCTTTATTGAAGCATTAGAAACCGGCAAACTTAAAACTGATAAGAATTCATGCTCATACTAACATACTCTGGAATGATGGGGACGCCTGGGAGCCCTAGCCATGCCCTACACAGCTCAATTCGTGTGGGACATGTTCCTTCTTGCCCCATTATAGTCGGCGTCAATGTGAGACATACTATAACTTGATATGCATATATATTATTTTAATGTACCGAAGTACATATGATATTTCCATGCAGATATTCTGCGTCATCATTCGATGAAAGATTAATGGAACGGAGAAAAATTCTCTCCGGCGCCGGGATTTGAACCCGGGTTTTCAGCTCTACGTGCTGATGCTTTATCCACTAAGCCACACCGGATACAACTCCGACGCCGGTTAGAATCGTCTCAGATTAAGCTCCAACTCTTGGGTTCCCTCTAGTGGCCGCCCTCTGCACTACGTCATAGATGTCTATGAACGCAGGACCGAAGTCCACACATGTGCTGAGGTGCACTCGATATGAGTGACTAGTTGGCCGGGATCCGACGGAATAAGCGCCGTCTTAAATCACGAAGTGATTTTACGCATATCATATATTATTTTAATGTACCGAAGTACATATGATGTCATTGATGTCTATGAACGCAGGACCGAAGTCCACATATGTGCTGAGGTGCAGAGGGCGGCCACTAGAGGGAACCCAAGAGTTGGAGCTTAATCTGAGACGATTCTAACCGGCGTCGGAGTTGTATCCGGTGTGGCTTAGTGGATAAAGCATGAGCACGTAGAGCTGAAAACCCGGGTTCAAATCCCGGCGCCGGAGAGAATTTTTCTCCTTTCCATTACTCTTTCATGATATGCATAGTTTTTTCTTTACCTACTATTAAGGGCTAAGTCATAGCAAAAAAAATGCTTCCAACAATGATTTCACAATAAATCTGTGCTTATCTTTATACTTACTTACTGGCTTTTAAGGAACCCGGAGGTTCATTGCCGCCCTCACATAAGCCGCCATCGGCCCCTATCCTGAGCAAGATTAATTCAGTCTCTACCATCATATCCCAACCTCCCTCAAATTCATTTTAATATTATCCTCCCATCTACGTCTCGGACTCCCCAAAGGTATTTTTCCCTCCGGCCTCCCAACTAATACTCTATATGCATTTCTGGATTCGCCCATACTTGCTACATGCCCTGCCCATCTCAAACGTCTGGATTTAATGTTCCTAATTATGTCGGGTGAAGAATACAATGCGTGCAGCTCTGCGTTGTGTAACTTTCTCATTCTCCTGTAATTTCATCCCTCTTAGCCCCAAGTATTTTCCTTTATTCTCAAACATTCTTAATCTCTGTTCCTCTCTCAAATTGAGAGTCCAAGTTTCACAACCATACAGAACAACTGGTAATATAATTGTTTTGAATTTAAATACTATTATAGTCACAATCATGCCATGGTATGAAAGAAAAATTTCACAACTTCGAGCGGGAATCGAACCTGCGACTTCCTGTTCGCCGGTCAGGCGCTCTACCACTGAGCTATCGAGTTAGTCTCACGGCAAACGTTTGGAATTATCCTTTCATACTGGCGACTCTGTTATAGAGTACTGTCCATAGTGTCTGATCTAGTCAGCACTGCTTATGGCTTGAAAGAAACTTTACAAATGTAATCTTCATCTAACGATGTTTGGTGACGTATACACGTCCGTTGATGTGACATATTAATGAATTTAAATACTATTATAGTCACAATCATGCCATGGTATGAAAGAAAAATTTTCACAACCTCGAGCGGGAATCGAACCTGCGACTTTCTGTTCTCCGGTCAGGCGCTCTACCACTGAGCTATCGAGTTCGTCTCATGAAAGGATAATTCCAAGCGTTTGGCGTGAGACGAACTCGATAGCTCAGTGGTAGAGCGCCTGACCGGAGAACAGGAAGTCGCAGGTTCGATTCCCGCTCGAGGTTGTGAAATTTTTCTTTCATACCATGGCATGATTGTGACTATAATAGTATTTAAATTCATTAATATGTCACATCAACGGACGTGTATACGTCACCAAACATCGTAAGATGAAGATTATAATTATTTTATAAATTCTAACTTTCAGATTTCTTGACAACAGACTAGATGACAAAAGCTTCTCAACCGAATAATAACAGGCATTTCCTTATTGTTAGGTTTCGTAACAGGCTGTTTTTTACGGTTATGGATTGTTAGCCCTTCGCCCAACCCCCAAGCTGGAGGACCACCCCTTATCGGCTGTCCACGACTGCTTATTCAATATATTCGCAGCTGCCCTCCATATCTGGAGGCCGTCTCCTCTATTCTTATCTTTATAAACATTTGATCTTCAAAGTCGCCTCCGAACTTTCTTAAATGGACCTTGATTGTTATTCCCACGTAGGCCGACTCCTCATGATTTAAGGCTTTGTAGTAGTGGACAATTTCTGTACTTGGGAGTAACTAACATTGTGAAGAAATCAAGTTGGAAGCATAATTGTGTGACAGAAGTAGATTGATTAATGTTTGTTTTTATAAGTATTGGTTTTGTTGTGTGTTACAGCTCGTTCGGTATTGGTCACAGCAGCGTCCTAAACAACTCAACAAGCACTGCGCAGTCCAAAAGCTCCTCCACATCGTCGCCATATCCACCAAACCATCCGCTCAGTGGCTCAAAGCATCTGTGTTCCATCTGCGGGGATCGAGCCAGTGGGAAACATTATGGTGTCTACAGGTATCTGCTCTGTTAATCACCTTATTATGTATTATATAGCTTTCGGGTGTTAAATATTATAGTACCTGGTTGACTAGTTTCAGCCTGTTATGGGCCATCTTCAGAACTGGTTGGTGTTGGTCTTGGCGTTTTTTTGTTTGCGTTTTCCTGTCGAGGTGTGTTTGTGTAGTGTAATGTGGAGTCAAAGAGTGTGTGTGTTCTGAAATTGAGTTGTGTGTTGAGAATTTCATGTGGATGTGTTTTTGTGTGTGTATTTATTTCGTATTGTTCTGCTGTGTTTAGTTTCTGGCTTTTTGGTTGAATATGTAGAATTTCCATGTCCAATGTCAATGTCCCAGTCTATCACGGAAACAGTCCATTGTCTTTCTCACAGTTACATGAATGATCTGTTCCATCTCATAATCTGTTTTCGTGGGACATTGTTTGACTGTGAACGGTTCTCATTTTGAGCATCTGTGGTAAAGTTTGGACTTCTCGAGATGGAATGACACACAACCAGATAGATCACATCTTGATAGATAAACGGAGACATACTAGTATAGTAGACATTCGAACTTTCAGGGGGGCAGACTGTAATTCTGACCATTATTTGATAATTGGAGAATTAAGAGAAAAACTATCAGTAGCCAAGCGAGTAGAGCAACAAGCTAATATTATTAGATTCAATATTCTGAAATTAAAGGACGACGAAACTAAGCAACGTTATCAGGTTGAAATTTCAAATAGGTTTGCTGCTTTAGCAACTGCTGACGAAGCTGAGGAAGAGTTAGATGTTAATAGCGTGTGGGACAATATCCGAGATAATATCAAAATTGCAGCTGAGCAGAGCATAGGCAATCATGAAACTAAGAAAAAGAAACCATGGTTTGATGAAGACTGTTGCATTGCAGTAGATAGAAGGAAACAGACAAAATAGAAATTCTTACAGGATCCAATTGTGGAGAATAGAGATAATTATTTCAATGAAAGACGGGAAGCAAGTCGTACACTTAGGAATAAAAAGAGAGATTACTTGAAGGAAAAACTGAATGAGGTAGAAACAAATAGTAAGAATAACAACATTCCAGATTTATATAAGGGTATAAAGGAATTTAAAAACAGATATCAGGCAAGGTAAACGTGATTAAGGATGAGAATGGTGACTTGCTTGCAGACTCTCATTCAATCCTGAACAGATGGAAAAACTATTTTGGACAACTACTAAATATACATAGGCCAAATAGAAATGATCGGCACGAAATTCAAATACAAACTGCTGAGCCATTTATACCGGAACCCACACTTTCTGAAGTCGAAATTGCAATAGAAAATCTGAAAAAGTACAAGTCTCCAGGTATCGATCAAATTCCAGCAGAATTAATACAAGAGGGTGGAAGCGCATTATCTGACGAAATTTATGAACTTGTACTTGCAATTTGGGAAAAGGAAATTGTACCAGAAGAATGGAAGGAGTCCATAAAATCGTACCTATTTTTAAGAAGGGGGACAAGACTAACTGTAGTAACTTTCGAGGAATATCACTTTTGTTGACGTCGTATAAAATTTTGTCGAATATCCTTTTGAGAAAATTAACTCCATATGTAGATGAAATTATTGGGGATTATCAGTGTGGTTTTAGGCGTAATAGATCGACTATTGATAAGATTTTTTGTATTCGACAGATAATGGAGAAAAAATGGGAGTATAAGGGTACAGTACATCAGTTATTCATAGATTTCAAAAAGGCGTACAACTCGGTTAAGAGAGAAGTTTTATATAATATTCTTATTGAATTTGGTATTCCCAAGAAACTAGTTCGATTAATTAAAATGTGTCTTAGTGAAACTTACAGCAGAGTCCGTATAGGCCAGTTTCTATCTGATGCTTTTCCAATTCACTGCGGGCTAAAGCAGGGAGATGCATTGTCACCTCTACTTTTTAACTTCGCTCTAGAATATGCCATTAGGAAAGTTCAGGATAACAGGCAGGGTTTGGAATTGAACGGGTTACATCAGCTTCTTGTCTAGGTATGCGGATGACGTGAATATGTTAGCAGAAAATCCACAAATGATTAGGGAAAACACGGAAATTCTACTTGAAGCAAGTAAAGCGATAGGATTGGAAGTAAATCCCGAAAAGACAAAGTATATGATTATTACTCGTGACCAGAATATTGTACGAAATAGAAATATAAAAATTGGAGATTTATCTTTCGAAGAGGTGGAAAAATTCAAATATCTTGGAGCAACAGTAACAAATATAAATGACACTCGGGAGGAAATTAAATGCAGAATAAATATGGGAAATGCCTGTTATTATTCGGTTGAGAAGCTTTTGTCATCTAGTCTGCTGTCAAAAAATCTGAAAGTTAGAATTTATAAAACAGTTATATTACCAGTTGTTCTGTATGGTTGTGAAAGTTGGACTCTCACTTTGAGAGAGGAACAGAGATTAAGGGTGTTTGAGAATAAGGTTCTTAGGAAAATATTTGGGGCTAAGAGGGATGAAGTTACAGGAGAATGGAGAAAGTTACACAGCGCAGAGCTGCACGCATTGTATTCTTCACCTGACATAATTAGGAACATTAAATCCAGACGTTAGAGATGGGCAGGGCATGTAGCACGTATGGGCGAATCCAGAAATGCATATAGAGTGTTAGTTGGGAGGCCGGCGGGAAAATGACCTTTGGGGAGGCCGATACGTAGATGGGAGGATAATATTAAAACGGATTTGAGGGAGGTGGGATATGATGGTAGAGACTGGATTAATCTTGCTCAGGATAGGGATCAATGGCGGGCTTATGTGAGGGCGGCAATGAACCTCCGGGTTCCTTAAAAGCCAGTAAGTAAATGGTAAAGTTTGGTTAGTGATAGTGTTTTGTTTAGTTCTATGCCCTACTCAACATGATTTTACATACTTATTTGTCTCAAGTTTGAAGTCCACGAAACAAGTTTAATATATAGTTAAAAAACATAAAACGGGTGAATGGGTAAAATTTCGACGCATTCATACGTAAAATTTAGTGGGAATTCGGAATATGTAAATTTTAATATAGGGTGCCATTAAAAAAAGTAAAGTTCACTGTCACACTCCGTATGCCCGAAGAACTTTTTTCGAACACTGGTATATTGCATTGTTTATAAAACTTTTTGTCGTAAAATTAAAATGTAAGAAATTATTAGCAATATTCCAGGCGTATTGTTCACTCTGTATAATATGTAATAAAGTCATCAGGACGAAGTCATGCTGTGGACATCACACATGCCAAAAACCTCTGTCAGGCTCGAGCGCTCAAGCAGTTAATGGCAGAAAAACAAGTATTTAATTTGATTGTATTCGACTATAAGAACAACGAACATGTGCAAGTGAAATTCTGATCCAGTCCCTCGCGTCACTGTCCCTGTTTTACTGAATTTAGGGTTAAGACGCATTGTAGAGCGACCTCTACACCTTGACCCTGCTACCATGCCCATAAAAACATCGCATTCAGCAGAAGTATCCGACCGCAGATCCTCCACTTCCACTGTGTTGCCACATGGCCGCCTCCATGCGCTGTGACGCAACCTGTTGGAGACACGTGCCACTCTGATGACAGCCTGTCCATCTTGACAGCCCCCACTGGGGTAATTGCACTTCCACAATCCGAGAAATTAGCTTTTCATAATCTTAGTTTGTTTCGCCAGGAGATTGCATGTAAATGCTTGTGCTCTAATGACACTGGAGTCAATAGCTTGCGTTTTAATGTTTCATGAATGCGCACGTGATTTCCCTGCGTCGTATCTTTTAATAATGAAGGCATGACCATAGGCGCCGACGTCTTTGAAATATTGGGGGAGGGAGAGCAGGATTCTGTTCAAAAGTCTGCTCAAACGTCTGAGAAAACTTTAACTACTGTTTCTCAAAAATCCCCTTAGATATTTTACAGAAAATAACATCGCCTGATTTTTCGTATAATCCCAAGATAGTTGAAAACTACGGTCTTTATACACTACCTTTTCCCTTTCACTGTTTTGTTCACCATTCGTTGATTCTTGTAGCAGTGGCGTAAGCAGAATTTGTCAAGATGGGGAGGGGGGCATTATTAAAATTGTTTACAATTTACGTTATCGGTATTTTGAATTTTGTTTATTATTATTATTATTATTATTATTATTATTATTATTATTATTATTATTACTTACTATTCATTCATTCATTCATAGCCTTCTGCCCAAGAGTAGGTCTTTCACTGCAAACTCTGCATTCTCCAGTCTTTCCTATTTTCTGCCTTCCTCTTTGTCTCCTCATATGATCCATATATCTTAATGTCTGACTTGAGGCTTTCCCGGCGTTTGATGTAGAATAACTCTTCTCGGGTTCTCAGCCAGGTGAGTTGGAGATTAGCTTCCAAGCTTTCGACGGCTAGCTCTGCCATCTTCTTCAGGGACGAAGTGATGTGGGACCACATCTAGCCGGTATATATGCAAAAGTAGGACTTCCCGCTGCGGGCCAATCAGGAGCTAGTTCCTAATCCCGACCAGCAAGTAGCTCCTGATTGGCTGCCGCGTCCACCAACCAGAATGCGCCTGGCGGTCGGGACTAGGAACTAGCGTATGTGGTACCTAAGAGGTTACGTCCAATTTCGGCTTCCCCTTCAAAATTTTCTAGAGCTCCTTCAGTGGAGCAGCGTAACCCGGAGTGAGACTAGTGGCTTGGAGCTCACATATTTAGTTTTGTACAGCCTCCAACCCCTTGCAAGGACGCGTTTTGCGTACCTTTTAAATCTGTCCTCCCAATTCTCTTTCGATTTTTCGATTTTTCGGCCCCACATCACTTCGTCCCTGAAGAAGATGGCAGAGCTAGCCGTCGAAAGCTTGGAAGCTAATCTCCAACTCACCTGGCTGAGAACCCGAGAAGAGTTATTCTATCTTAATGTCGTCTATCATCTGATATCTTCTTCTGCCGCGATCTTTTTTTTTTTTTTTTTTGCATTTTTATTTCAAATTTAAATTGTCATTTTAAAATATAATCATAATCATAACGGTCATTTACTACAAGCAGTAATGCAAAAATAGCAAACATCTGGCAAACCCGAACTGACGAAACCCATATTAACAGCTTCTGTTCGCTTTTGCTGCCATCTATTGTTTTTTTCGCCAATTAAACATACCTACCACAATATTCAAAATAGGAATTCTTTTGAGTCGTCCTTCCTTATGGCGCTAATATAAAGTTCGTAATATACAGAGTTATGAAATTATGCACGTTTGTAATCACGGTTTCCGTGGACATACTCTAATGCAAATAGTAACAGATTATAAAATTGCTCATTACTTAACCCACGCTAGGGTTATAAGTAAGGTAAATGAAAATATAACACAAATTACATAATTTTCACCATAGTAAGTTTGATTACGACACGTCAATCCTGGGTAGGTTGTGAGTTCGAGGTTCCTCGAGGTTGTGGGTTCGATCCCGATCCAGGTCGATGGAATTTGAGTGTGCTTAAATGCTACAGGCTCACGTCAGTAGATTTACTGGCATGTAAAAACTCCTGCGGGACAAAAGTCCAGCACACCGGCAGTTGCGAGCGTCGTTAAATAAACTATAATTAAATTAATTGATTACGACACATTCCAATAGGCAATCTTTTCTACGTATTATAACCAACCAATACTGAAGTCAAAATTCCTCGCCATTTGAAATGCTCTAATAACCGCGATTTATGAAAATAACCGGTTATCAGGTTAAACTGGCGAACAGAAATAACTGTAATTAACGATTAATCTTATGAAAATAGCCGGTTATGTTTGCCCGTCCCTAGCGTCAAGAAAGTATGGCGATTTAGAGAGCACACACAGGTAAATCCGTGGCGTTGTGAGGGAAACACGTTCCCATGTTTTCGGCGATGTGTGCAATTTCTACCGCCGCTGTAGTGAAAGACAGGATTGATAAATGACCAGCGCGTCTTCACTATAATGGTTTTTATACGTTAGTCGGTCTCGGCGGCTGATTACATCCTTTGGGGATGCTAGAAGTCTGAAGTTTATGCCGAAAAACGTCGTCATTGCACTGAAATAGCGCATTACGGACAAAATTCTAACAGTTAGTTGTGACGATTTCTATTCGCATTATACTTAGGGACCGAATTTTTTGGTGACGATTTGTGTTGCATTTTACAATTGATATGGCCTTAAATTGCACTGTAAACTGTGGTAAATTCAAAAGTATATAAACCAAACCATTTGGATCTGTCATCAGTAGACTTCGTTGAATTGCCACACGCAGCATGCAATCAGGTTGCCGATGTACGGTAGTATAGAGGAGGTGAGCGGCCTCCCGGTCTCGTAGTATAAGCAGTTCATGTTAAGAGATGTGACCGGTCCAAATAGATAGAGCAGCTACAGCTAATGTATACCTGTGTAAGCACTTGTTTTTGCATTACTGTGGTTGGAATAGTCAATGCCTAACATTTGTACAGTGCAGACAAGAATTCAATCAAACATACTACAATGAGAGTGTTGCTGTTCCAAACAATTGCCCCTGGAATACCCTTACCCCCGCAGCCAGTACAACTCTCAGAAGCCCTTAATATAGTGTATAAAGTATCACAAACCGTTATCCAAAATAACACTTCACTATTTTCAGAAAAAAGTGAAATGTAAGTTGAGAAACATTATTGCTGAAAATTCTGCCTATTCACAACTTCGTATTATAAATGATGTACTATCAGGTCACGAAGACATCTGAAGTTGGTGTACTAAAAAGTAGTGACTTTCCCTTCTTCAAATATGCACCTATTACATCGTGTGATGTTGAACGTACATTTTCCAATATAAAAACTGTTTGAGTGACCATCGGAGGAGGTTCACTTTGCAGTCACTCAAAATGTACGTAACTCTTCACTGCAATGCACATATTCAAGGATGATGTGAGTATCTTACATTAAATTTTAAGAGTTAATATATCTCACTACAAAATAATTGTGTATTTACATGTTTAGACATTTCCTACTTCAATGATCATTCATTATATTTCTTGACTGCAGAATACCGGTTTTATTGTAACCGCAGTATACTGTTCAGTGTTTAATTCAGAGGCATACTCCATCCGTTGCACGTCCTCTTCTCATACAGTCTATACCGCGTGCGTAGTAAACCTTACGATTCTCGTGGCAATTCCACGAAGTCTAGTCATCAGTTATGATTGAGTGCCTAATTAAGAATGTAACATTGTAAAATTCCTTTTTGCACGATAGTGTATTTTTTCGTCGTTACAGCAAACGGCCGCTATATTGGAAGTTTATTTTACTGAATTAAGAGTTGCCAGCTTAGATAAGTATTTTGAAATATTTGCTTTTGTTCGGATCAAATTTCTGTACATTTAAAGCACAAAACTAAAACTTTTTCAATAATTTATTATCATACCTAATATACTGCTCTCTTAAATTGACTGAGCATATTGGGAATTGAATCAATGGCATTTCTGAAACACGCTGTGAAATGTTTCGTATAAAATAATTTTTGTCTCGAAAAGTTTGTAAAATCGAGCAAAATTGTATTAAACTCTTTTGTTTGAAATATCTCAAAGAATAACCCCCTGAAATGAACGATTTTACTTACGGTTCACCCTGTATAAATACTTGTATATCGAAGGGTCATTATGTCTAAAAAGTAATTTTAATTGAAGACGTATTTACATCAAATTCTTCGGAACCAAGATTTCACTTGCCAATTTTTATTCTTACAAAAGAAACAGTTTCCAATGTGTTCGGTTTTAAATACAGGAAAGTTAAAACTGCTAGTAGGCCTACAAATAATTTGAATAGCATTAGATATCTTTTATTCCCACAAAAGAAACATTTCCAACGTTTCGCTTTTAAACACGGAGAGGTAAAAGTAGAATTTAATGTTAATTTAAGATAATCAGTTATTGAACAGCAGTTCACGAAATGATGACATGTCAGTTATCCTTGCTAGATGGTTAATTGCTTCACAGACTGCGGGGCGGTTATATCTTAACTTCATTTGTGTCATTGTGTTTGGCAGTCGTGGTGCGGATGCTAATGACAGCTCAATTACCTCTCCCACCCTGAAAGAGAGAACTTCCCGTGGAAATCTTACCCACGTAATGATGCCTTCACTGGTCCTTGATCTCGCAACCAGGGTTGTCCAACACTACTTGACCTTTCACTATAAAGTCAGTTTTAAAGGTGACCAAAACGATAGCAGCAGGCCAAATTTGTCATGTGAAGTTAAAGTACGTACAATATATCACTTTCCAAATCCCAGCACTCATTATTTTAATGTTTGCGGTGTTCTTCTCCATAGCTTTTGAAGTACACCTTATGAAGATTGAAATATTATTACAAATAATTTATCAGCATATCAATAACAGCCTTATAAAATTACTTACAAAAAACACTCCCAAAAATAATATACACTTATGAAAAAAAAAAATAAACAATTATTTTATTAACAATATTTTCACCGTTACAATTACACATATATAAACACTAAATATAAACATTTACATAGAGATAATAAATTTTACAGGAGAAAAAGTTCGTCCAAAGGGCTGGACTCTGGAGGAGTACCCAAAACGCTCATTGCATTTCCGCATTGAATAGCAATACTTAAGCGTTGACGCAAATAAGTAGTGCAACAGTGATCACCAGTAATGGAGATCAAAATTTGGCCGATTTGAGGTACCAAAACTTTAGCATCATGACTCCAAGGACCGAAGGTCTCCACAGCAAATGGGACAAAGATATAATTGTCTAAAAGATGACCATATTTATTGACTTTCTTCTTCACGGCTAATTCAGCAGCAGATGCTGCGCGTCTGGAGGTATTCGGTAAGTGAGATGGAGTTAGAGTGTCAACGCAAGTGGAGTCCCAAATTAAAGATTTTCCTCTAGACCATGGAATTAAGGTGAGACCATCGGGTCGTTTACCATCTGCGCGACTAATACCTGGTGGTTCCAAAAGAGACGGGATGCCACAAGAAGTCAGAGATCTTTTAATGATATCATTGAGTGATGTATGTCTGGGAATGCGACCCTTGCTCCTCATACAGCTGAGAGCATGATGACTGTAAATATCAGCAATTCCCCCGCAAATACATTGGTGTGGCTGGCAGAGTTTACACCCAAGGCGTAAAGCCATTGCGATTTTAAAGGATGTACTATCTATTAGGGTGCCGATGTGAGGAGAAGGTAATGCGTATAACCAAGCTCCAGACTCACTCTCTTGAAGAGCTAGGAGACGTGCAATGTCTTGTTCGGATGTGAAAGAAGAAAGGAGTGTATCTAAAATTTTTTGGGAAAAGATAACGTCCCACTGTTTTTGAAATTCAGGATGGGCAGGAGGATGAGTAATGAAGTTGTAATAATCTCGATTGTTATCAAACCTAAGATGAGAACAATAAACTTCAGACGTGGTGCAAGCCTTTGGGCCCTCCTTCTTATAAAACTACAAATGCGACAAGGAATTCATCGAATGCTTATAATTGCGTGACACGTTTATGTAGTTAGTGATTGTTATTGTAAGCATGGTTGAGATTGTAACTGTGTTGAGATATGAAAATATAAAAGTTTGATATCTGTTTTAATTTCTGTCTTTATACACCCCAGTCAGTTACGGAGCTCGTAACTTCATATTTTTTAATCCTGTACTTCTGAAACTTTCAGTACCTTTATTAGAATTGGTAAGGCAACAATAACCGTAAACATTTTTGAAATTGGAATTCGCATATTCGAGATAATAACGGTTTAAGTGTGTAGGGTGGTTTTAGCGCGACTGCTTAAGGGTTAACAAGGCAGCGCCTTCTTGTTATTCACTTCATAATTTTATTGTTTTCTCATCACATATAAGTTACAGTCACGAAGCTCAATACGTAGGAAATATGCATCCATAGATAGTTGTTAACCACTAGGATCGCTACTATCGCCTCATCATAGACAATGCGAAATAATACCTGCACATTCTATTGTTCCTAGTACCCTCATCAACTCAAGCTTCGTGACTGTATATACTAGACTGTGTTTCTCATTCCAGGAGGCCTAGTCTCGAGACAACAATGCAATTGATATTCGAAACGATTTACGCATCAGTATGTCGCCAGTGAGTTGTTTGAAATTGTATTGAAGCTTCGACATACTCCCAAACCACACAGGAGACTGATGTCTGATTTTCGTTGCTTATTTCATGACCATATAAAAGTGAAGGTGGAATAACTTTTGCAAATATACATGCGGCACATATTAAATATCAATTATTCCGTAAAGTGCACATTTTTAAATATATATTTGTTTCCTGTATTTCTTATAATAATGATTTTGTGCTGTGTTAATTTTTTTTATTTACGTAAACAATTAGGCCCTATGCACAATGCTTTTCGTTGTTTATTTCATGACCATATGAAAATGAAGATGGAATAACTTTACAAATATATAAGCGGCACATATTAAATATTTATTATTCCGTAAAGTGCACATTTTTTTTATACATATTTGTTTCATGTATGTCTTATAATAATGGTTTCGTGCCATGTTAATTTAATTTATTGTTTTTTTTATTTGCATAATTATGTACAATGGGGCCTACACAAAAAAAAAATCTTCATACACAATCGACGATATATTCACATTGGTTTGGAGTAATTTATTAAAGAATGGATTGAAAACTAATTTAGAAACGTGTTAAATGAATTATTCTTGCAAGGATGCTCCCTTGACCAAATGATCGTTTTTTCATTATTTGGATACAATAGCAATTGAGAAACGTCTTAAAGGAATTATCCTTGCTCCAAAATGTATGCTTCTGGACAAAATAATCGTATTTTAATTATTTAAATCAAATTTCTGGATAAATTTCAGAACACGGATTCCTTCCTTTCCTTCTTACTTCAAAATTCTAACCTTGTGCACACAAAATAAATTACTGGCACTGAAAAGTACCTTTTCGTAAGCATGATGATGCGCATTCGACAAACATAGACAAATCTGCTCTTTTTAGTATTTCAAGATATAATTGTCAGTGAGGAATCCGTATACTGAAATTTTCCCAAATTTCTATTAAGAAACGTGTTGTGTTATACGCATTATTCTGGTACCAAAAACGGATATTCACTGGACCAAATGGTCGTATTTTAATTATTTAATTATTTCGTAGTGTCATGTAATATTTTATGAGGTTGTTATGATTGAGATACGTACCGTATTGTTAATTGTTTTTATTTATAAGAATAGGCTATGAATGACCGAGTATAGGCTATATGGATTCGCGATCAGAGGGTGGCAGGTACTAAAGATGTTGCTTTACTAATTATCGAGTATCAAGTGTTGTGTACTTTACGGAACTCTTACCTATTAAGTATATAACTTTCGCAATGATCACATTGTGTCTCTAGAGTGATGTGTTACAAGTTTGAAGTGTTATTTTCAATGACTTATGTACGGTTTTTTCCTTCCTTATATAAAGTCCCATAATGAATAATATATAAAGAAATGGATTCATTTGAATATTAATAGCACGGTTAAGTACTTTAGAATTAGACTATGTTAAATTAATTATTTCTGTCTTTAGAGTTATAAACACTACTGCTCACAAAATAAAATTTCATTTTTTTTAACACTTGTATTATAAATGGCTATTTTTACATTGATGATGTCACATTTAAATGCAGAATTTTGTAAATAGAAAAATAATGTTAGAAATGTTATTATTACAATATACATACTGCTATTTTATGTAAATATCTGAGAAAGTAATTACATATATCTGACTAAACCATACCATTTATAAATAAGTGATTTTGGGATTATAGAGATTGTCATCGTCTTCCATGGTGCTAGTGCTGCCATAACAATACAGAAAACGGCATTATCATCAGTTAATGTTTTCTTGCTTATAGCTGTGAAGGGTGCAAGGGCTTTTTCAAGAGGACAGTGCGGAAAGACCTGTCATACGCATGCCGGGAGGACAAGAACTGTATAATAGACAAACGCCAACGTAACAGATGTCAGTACTGTCGCTACCAGAAGTGCCTTGGTATGGGCATGAAAAGGGAAGCTGTGCAGGTACAAACACATTTCTTATTCCTGTACATATGAACACTAAAATTATTTTTAATACTGGTAACTTTCATAAATTGTAATCAGTCTTTTCATGTTTGTACTATCCATGGAGATTTCTCATAGTGAAACCTCTCATTTACGGATACTGAAGGAGCATAACAATCTGTCTGCATCTGGGAGGTGTCTTTTATTGGAATGTTGTTGTTGTTGTTTTCTAATGCCAGGCATTTGACAATAAAGTCATTTGACCTTTTGCACTCCAATATTTTTCAAAGATATTGTCATGGTTAGCCACTGACGCACAGATTTTGAGATGTGAAAATGGCAAGTTGTAGCCGATTTAAGTGAACACCATATTTTAATGTTCTGTTGGCTATTTCATTCACACACAACCCCCAGAATGTCTGGAGGACCACACCTGCTGTTGGTCGACGGGTCCATTGGGCCTAGCTGGGAGATCTTGTTGATCACCAGCTTTCCCTCCTTAAGCCACTGGAGGACGATTTTAGTGCCATAACAGGTCAGCACTAGGAACAGAAAAGTAGGAAGGAAAGTGAAATGAATCCCTAGGCCTCGAATGCTCTAATACTGTCGGGGTCGAAGAAAGTAAGAGTTCAGTCAGAGGACTGGATAGGAAAGGGTAAAGAGAGAATTAGGTATTGAATAGAGGAAAATTATACCAAATTCAGTCATTAACTCATCAAGCTGAGTAGCCCCTCCCTTTAGTTCAGCTTGTAAAATTATGCTTACTAACAGCTGCACCACAGGAAGGTAGGGATGGGACATTGGGTATTTGTCCAGGTTGGTTCCTTAAAGCCTCCAATGGGAAGGATTAATGGCTCTCCCCCCTGTATTCGACAAATACCGTTTTGCAGCCTTTTATTCGAATGTAGGTCGCATAATCTAACTGTAGCTTTTATAACAAGCATAAGTGTATCCTCTCTTTTTAAATTAAATTTGTTTCATTCTAAATAAGGTAAACAGGGGTAAGTGGAACCCATAAATTTAATAGTTCAACTTTGATACTTAATAACTTGCTGAATTAAAATTAAAATTTGAACAGATGACCATCAATACCTTACCTAATATGGTGAAAAGGAAGAAAAATTATATTATTAAGTTGAGATCCACGAATGCAAAACATATTTGTCGGCTCATAGGTTACACTTGCCCACAGTGCTGGGGCTAGTGTAACCTAGTACTTTTCTGCAGCAAAGATCAGAATATGCCTTGGGTCAAGTGGTTATGAAAGAACACTACATTCTGTACAGAATGAGAATTTTATATTTTGGGCATTTAATATACTGCAAATATTTAAATGACAAAATGACACAAACAAAATAATAAGCATTTTTACTGTTCTGAATAACTTTCACTTAAGACAAATTGAAAGAATCAGAAAACACATAGGATCAGAATTTTATATTTTGAGTGCGAACATTTTTCCACTCAAGAATATATGTGACGTAGCTTCTAGTAGCTTGAACATTCGATAGTAGACACCTCTTTACAAACACTTACCTCTTTGCATTTAATGCTATGAGTTACACTTGCTCCAAATTTACATTTACCCCGGTTCACCTTACAGTAAATATGTCCGTATTTGAGAACAGTTTGTGTCTTGGAATGTCCATAAGGAGGGGTTTCACTGATAATTTAACCCCCCCCCCCCCATTTTATTTATTGTGCTCTGTAGGTCTCATATCATCATTATAGCATTGAGATGTGGAACAAGTAAAAAATTACACAAAAATATACCGCAATACTGTACATTCATTGAATCCGTATTTCCAGAGTTGAAACATAGGTACTAGCGTTTTGCATTACAGGCACAATGTTCAGTTCAAGTTTGTCAAGTATGACGAAGTTTGATATTCGCCCTGCAGAAGGAGGCCTGTCGTGTTTCTTCTACCCTGTTATAAAAATATTCCTTGTCTTTCACTCCCACCCCTTCATGTTATAATCGCTTAAGGATTTTAGCACAGATCTTGCTATTAGTTTTTCATATGAAATAATACGAACTTTTTAATGTCTTGATTGCCCCTCGAACATTTCAAAACACTGATAAGTACCCCTCTGGCTGAAGTTTGAATACCTACTAGGAATTTAGTTACACTTGTTTGCTTTATGTTGTTTCGTTCTGTTCATAGTAATGTGTAATCATCTTGTCATAGTTCGAATGTCTTTATTCTGTGCTTCTATTCTTAGAAATATTTTAGAACAGGTCTAATACATTAGTCAACTGCAGTGGTTTTTTTTTTATTTCATTTCATAATGATATCGAAATAAGATTGATTACATATATGAATTATGCAGCTGATTTTTAAAACCACTTTTTGGTCATTTCATTTTCTTGGTTTCTTGGAGTTCGAATACAAAAGTTTTCATAGTAATAATAATAATAATCCCATTGTGTAAGAGGTTAGGTACAGCTTATGGCAGTAAAATTTTGGAAATATTCAAATTTTTTCCCTCCGTTACTGTAACTTGTACAATGATGAAAACTAGTAGGTGTAAAACACTGTCTTTCTGCTATACAAAAAGAATATTTTTACAATATAAAAAATTATTTATATATTTTTCAAAATCCAAAATTGTGGCAGTTCACTGTGTAGTGATGAAGTGTTTCCCTTTTAACACAGATGCTTTTCACTTTTTCATGTTCTCTCTCTTTTATTTTATTGCTGAAACTCATGTTTGCAATATCATGCCATTTCAACTACATTCGTTAATAAACAATATTTTTTTTTATTTTCTGTTAAAGCAATATACTCATATTTTACCATTTTTTTTTAATTATTTTATTTTTTATCAGAAAATGGATCCAAGATGGAGAAGTGATTTTGCATCATTTAATAGATATAACTTACATAAATACACAAAAAAATTTTCATCATAGAATGTTGGATACTTTTTGAGTTATCAGGGAAACAGGTCTTGAAAATGTAATTTACAGGAAATGAGAAATGTTTTTTTTTTTTTTCCAGAAAAAAAAAGAATTAGAATTTTTTATGCAGGCTATAATTTCTTGAAACCAAAAATCATGTTCTTGTGTTTACAAACAAGCAGTCATTACTAAGATGGTTACTGTTGATAAATTTAATCTCCAAACTCTTTCTCATCAGCTGGTATGAGAATTTTTTTTTTTTTTTTTTCCAAAAAAATAAAATAGATGGACGTGGCACTCTCCACAGTTAGGAGGGACTGAGGTTGAAGCATCCTGCCTTTTAAATTACAATTAAAAAACTATTGCAAATACTGACATATTTTTTTCAGTAAAATATACTAGAATAATTTGTGCATTAAACATAATTTTTTTTTTTGAAAATTCGATTTTTTTTTAATCTTAAGCTGTACTTAACCCTTAACTAATGTTGAAGCGAATTTTATGATGTTTCCTGTGGTATTTTATTTTGTATTTCCTTGTATTACTGTGGTTTATTTTTCAATTTCAGGAAGAGCGCCAGCGTACCAAGGAGCGTGATCAGAATGAAGTGGAATCGACTAGTAGTCTGCATACAGATATGCCTGTTGAACGCATTTTGGAAGCAGAAAAGAGAGTTGAGTGCAAAACAGAGCACCAGGTTGAGTTCGAGGTGAGCAACTCATCTCTTGGTGTTGGGTTATAGATCAATAGCCTTAAAGTGTGGTGCACATTTTTCTTGGTTAATTTTAAGACATGAATTTAAAAAAAAAAAAATCAATCAATCGCTATAAAAAGAGAATTATTAATGTTGTTTAGTCAACTGTCCGAAGGCCGGTTTGAACCTCATAAGTGACGGCAATAAGGCATGACTCATGAGACAACTAAGTCAGGAGACAATGGGCCAGTTCCTTTCTCTGTCCATTACATACATAACTGACTATTGTCTATCCAAACCAAGAACCATGCTAATGTATCACTATGCTGTGGTAAACAGAAAAGATCAAGTACACATTAATCTATAGGTATATTAGGTTTCTTTTAATCTAGTATAATAGTTAATTACATTGCACTGATTTGAATTGACATAATATGTGTAAAAACGTTAGCTATAATGGAATATTTATGGGATTATATTTTATAGCGTATACTGGCTTTGATTTTCAACCAACCGCAGATCAGTCAGTGATGTCATATTGTTTTGGTCTAGTACAGTTCTTGGCATGAATAGACACTAGTGACATATTCCACTAATCAGACTTCAGATGTATATAAACAATTGTTCTTCTTCCGACACATACGTCAAGTGAGATGTACTGCATGATAATAGATGTAGGTACATATCAGTCAGAACCTCAATCAGAGGTATAAGAAGACTTATTCCGAGATACTTCTCACAGTTTTAGCAATTGCTCTTTATGAAAAGTGTTATAATGATAGATTTTTGCCAAATGATGGTGGAACTTCTCCTTCAAAAATGTTGAAGTTTAAAAGTTTAATATGAGAGAATCATCTAATAATCTACATACTTGACAAAGCTCAATATTTATTCCATCCTCACCAGCAGATTTATTACGTATAGAAGCACATATAGTACTTACTTACAAATGGCTTTTAAGGAACCCGGAGGTTCATTGCTGCCCTCACATAAGCCCGCCATCAGTCCCTGTCCTGAGCAAGATTAATCCAGTCCCTACCATCATATCCCACCTCCCTCAAATTTATTTTAATATTATTCTCCCATCTATGTCTTGGCATCCCTAAAGATCTTTTTCCCTCCAGCCTCCCAACTAGCACTATATGCATTTCTGGATTTGCCCATATGTGCTACATGCCCTGCCCATCTCAAACGTCTGGATTTAATGTTCCTAATTATGTTAGGTGAAGAATAGAATGTATGCAGTTCTGCATTCTCCTGTAACTTCATCCCTCTTAGCCCCGAATATTTTCCTAAGCACCTTATTCTCAAATACCCTTAGCCTCTGTTCCTTCCTCAAAGTGGAGTCCAAGTTTCACAACCATAAAAAAACAACCAGTAATATAACTGTTTTATAAATTCTAACTTTCAGATTTTTTGAGATTAGACTGGATGACAAAAGCTTCTTAACTGAATAATAACAGGCATTTCCCATATTTTTTCTGCGTTTAATTTCCTGCCTATTGCCATTTATATTTGTTACTGTTGCTCCAAGATATTTGCATTTTTCCACCTCTTCAAAGGATAAATGTTCTATTTTTATATTTCCATTTCGTATAATATTCTGGTCACGAGACATAATCATATAATTTGTCTTTTCGGGATTCACTTCCAAATATATCTCTTTACTTGCTTCAAATAAAATTCTCGTGTTTTCCCTAATTGTTAGTGGATTTTCTCCTAACATATTTACGTCATCCGCATAAACAAGTAGCTGATGTAACCCTTTCAATTCCAAACCCTCTCTGTTATCCTGGACTTTCTCCTTGTTTTAGCCTGCAGAGAATTGGAAAAAGCATCAGACAGAAACTGGTCTATATGGACTCTGTTGTACGTTTCACTGAGACATATTTTAATTAATCAAACTAGTTTCTTGGGAATACCAAATTCTCCAATATCTGTCGAATACAAAAAATCTGATCAATAGTCGATCTATTACACCTAAAACCACACTGATGATCCCCAATAATTTCATCTACATATGGAGTTCATCTTCTCAGAAGAATATTGGACAAAATTTTGTACGACGCTAACAAAAGTGATGTTCCTCGAAAGTTGCTACAGTTAGTCTTGGCCTCCTTCTTAAAGATAGGTACAATTATGGACTCCTTCCATTGTTCTGGTACAATTACCTTTTCCCAAATAGCAAGTACGGTACAAGCTTATAAATTTCGCTAGATAATGTGCTTCCATCCTCTTGTATTAATTCTGCTGGAATTTGATCGATACCTGGAGATTTGTACTTTTTCAGATTTTCTATCGCAATTTTGACTGCAGAAAGTGTGAGTTGGAGTATAAATGGTGCAGGAGTTTGTATTTGATTTTCGTCCCAATCATTTCTATTTGGCCTATTACATTTAGTAGTTGCCCAAAATAGTTCTTCCATCTGTTCAGGATTGAATGAGAGTCTGCAAACAAGTCACCATTCTCATCCTTGATCACGTTTACCCTTGCCTGATATCTATCTATTCTTAAATTTCTTTATGCCTTATATAAATCCCTAATGTTTTTATTCTTATTATTTGTTTCTACCTCATTCAGTTTTTCCTTCAAGTAATCTCTATTTTCGCTCCTAAATGTGCGACTTGCTTCCCGTCTTTCATTGAAATAATTATCTCTATTCTCCTCAACTGGATCCTGTAAGAATTTCAATTTTGCCTGTTTCCTTCTTTCTACTACCATGCAACAAGCTTCATCAAATTACGGTTTCTTTTTCTTAGTTTCATAATAACCTATGCTCTGCTCAGGTGCAATTTTGATATTATCACTGATATTTTCCACACGCTATTAACATCTAACTCTTCCTCAACTTTGTCGTAACTTCCTAAAGCAGCAAACCTATTTGAAATTTCAACCTGTTAATAGTTTCCTCGTCCCTTAATTTCGGAATATTGAATCTGCTAATATTAACTCATTGCTCTTTCTCTCAATTCTCCAATTACCAATTAATTTCCAATAGTTGGTTTAAAAATATCCTCCCGTCCTACTTTAGCATTGAAATCCCCCAATTAAATGTTCATGTGATATCTAAATAACTGATCAAAAGTGTATTCCAGTTCCTCATACAAGCTATCCTTTATATGGTCTTCTTTCTGTTCTGTAGAGGTGTGGGCATTTATAACTATTTTATCGCGCCATCTATCCCTGAGTACTAAATACGATAACCTGTCACTGATAAATTCAATCTTTTTTTACTGCTGATTTTATTATTTTATGAAAAAAGAATCCTATTCCTAATTATTGGTGATTATTGTTTCCTTCCCCATAATAGAACAAGTAATCTCCTATTTGTGATATGTCATTCCCATCTAACCTAACCTCTTGTACTCCCACAAAGTCTATTCTATATCTAGCTAGTTCTTTTGCTACTAATGTTACCCCTCCTGTTCTATATAGACTTGTAACATTCCAAGTACCAAATCACATAACCTTATTGCCTTGCTTTGATCGTGCCAGAAAATCAGTCCCATTCCGAGGCTTATTGTGTTGTTTCGTAACAAGTTGTTTTTTACGGTGATGGGTTGTTAGCCTTCCGCCCAACTCCCAAGCTGGAGGACCACCCCTTATCGGCTATTCGCGACTGCTTATTGAATATATTCGCAGCTACCCTCCATACCTGGAGGCCGTCTCCTCTATCCGCAACCTGAGGACGCGCCGTGCCGTGGTGATAGGGACCCGCAATACATGGGTGCCATGGGTGAAGCACATACAGTGCCATCGAGAAGTCGCTCCACAGCCATGGTGCTGGTCGCCGCCCACGAGAAGGTTGGTATTCCTTCATTCCTTCCTTCCTTCCTTTCGCATTCCTTTCAGACCTGCGGCAGGCAGCAGCTAGCCCTGCTAAAGGTTGGAGTGTGTAGTAATTGTGCTTACAGCCTTGCAGTTGGTGGTTGTTCAGTGAGTCAACATGTTTTCTATGGAACGTGTGTTTTTTGTGGAAAATGTTTTTGCAGAATGTGGCAATTACACAATAAAAGTGCAACAAAAGTTCGCCAAGAACGTTCCCAATTCAAGATGATGGCATCGTGATACTATGCATGATTTAATAAAGAAATTTCGAGAAACAGGGTCAATGCAAGATGCCGTGAGGAGTTGTACACGGACCATCTTAACAGAAGAAAAACTAGCAGATATTTGGGATACGATACTAAAAAGCCCTATGAAATCAATAAGCGAAAGGGCCCAACAAACTGATATTTTGTATGGTTTCTCATATAAAACCGTGAGAAAACAACTCAAATTATATCCATGTAAAGTGTCGGTAGTGCACGAATTATAACCTACAGACTACGAGAAAAGACTACATTATTGTGAATGGTTCCAGAGGTTTATTATGCGCCATACACCTTTTTTACTGATGAAACCTGGTTCGATCTGTTGGGTTATGTAAATACAGAAAATATTCGAATATGGTCCTCTGAAAATCCCAGTGCAATTTATGAATCTCCGTTAATTACGGAGTCCACACCTGTGGAGTAACGGTCAGCGTGTCTGGCCGCGAAACCAGTTGGCTTGGGTTCGAATCCCGGTCGGGGCAAGCTACCTGGTTGAGGTTTTTTCCGGGGTTTTCCCTCAACCCAATATGGACAAATGCTAGGTAACCTTCGGTGCTGAACCCCGGACTTATTTCACGGGCATTATCACCTTCATTTCATTCAGATGCTAAATAACCTTGGATGTTGATACAGCGTCCTGAAATAACCCAATAAAATAAAAAAAAATAATTTAGGAGAAAATTGGAGTATGGTGCGCGATCCGTCATTTACGAATTATTGGGCCAATTTTTTTCGTTCAGATATTTTATTTCCTTTCATAGGGCAGCTAAACGAAATTGAGTTGAACACTGCCACGGCTCATTTGTCGTATCAATCAATGCGACTGTTGAATGAAATTTTTGGGGTGAGAATAATTGAGGACCATTTTTGCAAAACTTGCTAACTGCAAAATTAAGATTTTGATGGATTCGTTAACAAAAGGCAGGCCTCAACATGATGTTCAAAGTGTATTAGTAAAATTGGGTTATTTCTCTTCATTGTAGTGTGCCAAAGTGTGATCGTTTTTTCAAAACTTGCTTTCTGCTATAAGTGAGACATACAGCAAAACTTGCTTACTATAGTGTTTTGTCTCTCCTGTTAATTTTTTTCAGTTAGCAAGTTTTGCAGAAACTGTCCTCAATTTCTCAAATGGCCACTGCAATCCCTTGATCTAACTCCTCCCGATTATTTCCTTTTGGAGGGGCCACTAAATCATCAATCTATAGGGACAATCCTAAAACAATTGATGAATTGGAAACAGCAATTAGTAATTACGTGAACTCTGTGACGAGAAAGTTTAATTAAAGTTTCCGAAAATAAATTAAAGCTAGTGAATTTGTGTCTTCAAGTAAATGGTAAACATTTTCAACATCTTCTGTAATAGGCAAGTTGCATATTATTTGTTTATTGTTTGTTTATTATTTATTTCCACTTTTTACTTCATGCATTATTGTCACAGAACATTATAACTATACTAGCTGCCTTCTGAATTCCCTACGCTGGCAGAATTTCAACTGCACACCATATGCTAGCGGCCATCATTGCCACCTGAATTTCCCTTCCTTAGCAGAATCTCGGCTGCACACACGGTGCGGAGCAACTTCTCAATGGCACTGTACTATAGCTTTAAGGGACGTGCTACTGAGTTTTGGACATTTTTGTTCTTGTATACAGAGTGGATGGTAATCTGTGCATCAAAATGAAACTGGTAATAGATCGTGAGAAAAGATTTGAGAAATCTAAAAAATTTTTTCCTCTGACATTCACTGCTTTAGAGGAAATCATTATGTTTCTATGAAGCATTTGACAACATCACAGCTGCTGCAATAACTCTAAGCAAGCGCAGCCTCCACTCCTTACCTTCCCTCTCCCTCTGCTGTACTTACTCAATAACACGCGATATCACCGCGTTGCAAGATTTATTTCAACAGTTTTCGCTATTATGCAATTTAAATTAATGGCTAAATGGTTTAATTTGCAAAAAAATATTCAAGACGCTAACTGTTCAGATTATTTTTAGCTACCTGCTTGTATAGCAATCAGCCATTTCTTTTGGGCCATTACCGCAATAGAGCGCTGTAAACATTGGGCAAAGACTATTTTTTCCCTGCTTAATGGTGCTTCAGTGTAATAAAAGTTTTATTATATTTAACATGTAGAATCACCTCCTAAATTTTGGTGTAAAAGTTACCATCCACTCTATATATACAGGCTGATTCAGGACCTGTGCAACAACTCTGAAGATCGTAAAACAACCCATGTTCTCCAATGCCTCGTTTAGGAGCTAAGTGACATTAAAAAATACAGGTTTTAGTGACATTAACAATTATGAAATAAATTATTTTTCAAATATGTTTGCTGACAAGTTACAGGTGTTCAAAGTGTCTACCCTAAACCTGATTGCATTCATTACACCATCATAGCAGTGGTTATCGGCCTGTGTCGAATTTGATCAAAAGCAGCTGATACTCGCATAGTCGGTTCCCCTCTAGTGTCAATTCGAGTGGTGTATTACTTCACATGTCCCAAAAGAAAGAAAAAAAATTAAAGGCGTGAAGTCGGGTGATCACGCTGGCCACGCAACAGATCCAGCTCTCCCGATCAATTGCTGTCCAAAGATATTGTTCAGATGTGCTTGTACAACCAGGTTGAAGTGTGTTGGGACGTTATGTTGAATCACATGTCCCCTCACATTGTGAAGGTACATCCTCCATGAGCAGCGGAAACATGTTCCAAGGAGCGCACCATTCAAACTGGGCAGCAAAATGACAGGACACTTGTATCCCATCTGCAAGGGTACTTGAAGAAATAAATGAATAATTCATTTCATAATTAACTGTAAATGTCACTAAAACATCTCTTTTTTTCAATGTCGTGTAGCTCCTACATGAGGCATTGGAGAACATGGGTTATAAGAAAATGATCCTCATTGCGAGATCTATCAATCCCGAGTTTGTTGCAGAGGTCCTGAATCACCCTGTATATGGTGCCAAAAAATCTACGGTTTCTTGAGGACTACTGTAGTGAAGATTTCATCGTGATATCTTTATTCTAAGTTTGCAATTTACTTTATCCCATATAAGTGGTTACTGTATCCAGAATACTTATACTTACTCGCTCCTGAGCTTCACGGTCCTCTGAGAACCTTAGCTTCCTTCATAATAGTTGCCCATGCCTCTCTATTATATTCAGAATGCATATTGATTTTTAGTCAACTCCTGAAGACAGGTTTGAGCCTCATAAGTGATACTAAGAAGACACACTTGAACACATTTATAAAATTTAAAGTGAGTTTATCATAAAACATTTTTTTTTCTCTTCACATTTTAACTTACGAAAAATAAGATTTCTTGATTGGTTACACCTGGAGTAATGAAACTTTGTACACATATTCACAACAGGTCTGTGCATGAAATGCTGCTTTCATGTACACATATGATTGTTATTAACAAAACTGTGATCTTTTATGTCAGGCAGTGTAGATAATAAAAAAAAAAATTAAATGTTCGGAGTAGTTTTTTATTTACTAGTGAAGTATATTGACCAGGAAAAAACGAATGCACCATTTCATTACAGGGAGCCTTAGCTTCATTTTAAGCTTTCAGAAAATTTATTATCTTTATATGAGGCCCAGATAAATGTTGACTAGGAGTAGAAATTATTTTAAATAAAAAAATATAAAAAAAAATTTTGGGGACATTTTTCA
The DNA here is from genome assembly GCF_040183065.1 of Periplaneta americana. NCBI lineage: Eukaryota > Metazoa > Arthropoda > Insecta > Blattodea > Blattidae > Periplaneta > Periplaneta americana. The sequence goes on from NC_091128.1 coordinate 163,529,070, forward strand.
AAATTTGAAAGAAAAAAAAATTGTGCAGATGTAGTTTAGCAATATCTAACTGATGTAAAATTTTTTAAAAAAGATACAATGAAAATTGAAGATTGGACATAAAAAAGGCTGAAGTGCCAAAGAGAGTAGAAAACAAAGCTTTCTTGTGCTACTTGTAATGTACTATCATAAGTTTTGCACATGTATGGGAGAAGCTAGGGCCTAAATAAAATTACAATAGGACCTATCATTTTTCTTAGGGGATTGAGTCAGGGACATAGACTTTTGTGGGGGAACTAATTTTAAATGATATTGGCACTTCAAGCCAGTCCAGTCTTCAATTGTAAAAATTACAACAACTCAATAGCTTGTAGCTTAATTAGGTTAAGAGGACACTCAACTTAGAAATTGGAGAAAAAGTGTCATAGAAATGAAAAATTAAATTTCTACACTAATTTACGTGACAGAACTAAATCAATACGCAGAATTCTTCCCCTATTCATTGAGAAGTCACAGTCAAATGCACAAAGCCAAAAAATAATAAATGATAATTAAAAGTGATATTTCAATTAATGATTGATTAAAAATTGAAAATTTTTAATTTTGAAAAGTATTGGATCTAATGAGCTGAGATTTTGCATGTTACTTTCCATGTGTATATTAAACTTTTTCTCCAAATTTGAAAAAGATTGGTCAAATAGGAAAAAAGTTCCAAAATATAGTTGAGTGTCCCCTTATTAATAATTATTAGACTTCATTTAGTGATGGATAAAGATGTGATTTTGACTGTGATCTGTGTGTTCAGTCAGCAGTGACGAATATCTGCCAGGCGACAAACAAGCAGTTGTTCCAGCTGGTAGAGTGGGCGAAGCATATCCCACATTTCACGTCTTTGCCACTCTCAGATCAGGTGCTACTCCTTCGAGCAGGTAATATCACTTCTAAGAATTCATGTCTTGAGTAAATTCAGCATTCTTTTAAGGGAAATGTATCGTTTCTTTAAGAAAGTATGATTTGAGACTGTCATGGTGTTCGATGTATTGCGAGGTTTTTAGTATTTGCGCAATGTCATAGGTGTAGAGATATCCAAAGTTTTGGAGCTACTTATTGGCTCCATTATAAGCAAAGGCAAGGAAAGAAGATCCATTGTCAAGAGCTGTTCTCCAGGACTGGACGTCAACTGTAATGAGAATTGAGTATATTATACAGGCTGATTCACGAGGAAAGGTAAAAAATTTGGGATGTGAATTCTGAAGTCATTCTGAATCAAAAAGTTCATATGAATATAGGCCCGTTTTCGAACGGTTACGGAGATATGGCTCTTTGATTTCACAAAAACTTCTGGGATTCCATTGTACTAATTCGCATTTAGAGACAGATAACGGACAAATTTAAAGTTTATATTCACATATGCATACATACCTAATATTCTAGATGTCGGGGTCGATGTTTTCGCACATTTTGAAAGGTACCTCCTTCTGCTTGAATCACAATCATCGCTCGGAAGAGTTGCACGTTCTTTATGCCGCATCCAAAATACCGTCGATTAACGCCTCTCTCGTTTCCCTGTTCCTTTGCTATACCAATTCTTTCATCCAACCTCATAGACAGTAAGTACTCTTTGATGGTACCCTTCTGTTTGGAAAGCGTCGTTCATATTCAGCAAGGTACTTCCATTGCACAAACCATAAACATCACAATATCGGCGTATTCTGTAGTCGAAAATTTATAAGGCATCTTGAAAAACACAACTTAACACTTCCGATAACTGTACTTGTATAACTACTGTATTGTAGGTAGCTGACTGAACTGCTGTGAACTGATAAGTGATAACTTATTTGTTGGGACATTTGTAATGCCCCACCAACCGGTTTGTTTCTCTTATCTACATCGTTCACAATGCAGATTCCAATGTTGTTGTTGTTGTTGTTTTCTAATGCCAGGCATTTGACAATAAAGTCATTTGACCTCTTGCACTCCAATATTTTTCAAAGATATTATCATGACTAGCCACTGAAGCACAGATTTTGAGGTGTTCCGAATCCATTTCTTGGTTTGAGTTGCACAATGGACAGTTAGGGGACTGATATATTCCAATTCTATGCAGGTGTTTGGCCAAACAATCATGGCCTGTTGCCAATCTAAATGCAGCTACAGACGATTTTCGTGGTAAATCGGGAATTAACTGTGGATTTTGATGCAGAGAGTTCCATTTTTTCCCTTGGGATTGAGTTATCAAATTTTGTTTGTTGAAGTCTAAGTATGTAGATTTAATAAATCTCTTCACAGAGTAATACGTAGATTTAGTAACAGGTCTGTAAGTAGCAGTGCTGCCCTTCTTTGCTAAAGCATCCAATGTTACATCATTCATTGCGACCTTGACCTTGTCTCACGTCAGCAGCATATGGTAACGTCTGATTCACATTGGGGCGAGACGTTTTACCAAAAAAAATGCATCTAGCTCTGCCATCATTCGAAAACGGACCTTTGTTCATATGAACTTTTTCACTCAAAATGGCCTAAGATATCGTATCCTAAATTCTTGACCTTTCCTCGTGAATCACTCTGTATAGCAATGAGTAGGGGCAGGTCTGTTGGGAGAGCAGTGGATGGGGTGGGATTTTTGGTGGTCCAACTTATAGAACAGCACAACGACATAATGTATGGTCAAGATGCATATGAGTGGGAATGAACAATACAGCAAGCAACACAGTGCATTCTGAAGACCTGGATGGGTGATTACAGTTAGCCAGAAGTCTTGAGGGCCAGAGAATTACCATATTTCATTGCGTAATGGTATCTCATCCTTATTTATAGATAAACTGAGCAGGACCTTAAAATTTCGCATGATTGAGGAAAGTGCAAAAATAATTTATAGCACGTTTAAGCATGATTGAGCAATAATAAAAACGTTGTACAGCACGATACAGCAAGTTTGAGCAGAACTGGGACTTCTCGTAGCACAAACACTGCCCATTGTTTGAAGGCAAAACATTTTGCTGTGCTCATGTGCTTGCAGGACGTAGAAGCAAAATGAGCCACATAAACTTATTTATTTTGCTACTGTCAGCAGACTTGGAGATAAAGCATCCTTTTTATTCAATTGATGAATTTTTAAATTTTAATTTATGTAATTTGTTTTTTAATAATGTACAATGTCCTGTTTTTTTTTTTTTAATATTGACTTTGTCAATTGCCTAAAGACAATTAAAATATGCTGCAAAAGTGTTACAAAAAATTGAACACTACTGGGTGTTCATTTCAAAGTGTGTCATACGTCACTGTTGTTAGGTCACCGATTTGAAGCGAGTTTCAGCTGATATGTTAGAGAAGTTGCCTATTATTTAAGGCGTTCTTCAATCTGAACTTGAGAACGTGTACGGTATAACTTGAACGTTGTAGCAACAGATGGCGGTCTGTACGGTCTGTGTGCTACCATAACCTCTTTCGAACTGTGTTTTGCGCTGGCAAGTCGTACGCAGGGTATTTGTTATCATCGGTTGCGTACGGTAACATTCCACAACACAAATCAAATGCTCCGTGTCCATGTTGACCGTCGAAGTTAATGTCAACAAATACATAAGTAATCGTCTTAACCCTCTCCCCATATCCTGACAGTACGTATTTCCAAACAGTTCACATTCCTGCCACTACCGGCGTTATCGTACGTATCGGTACGTACTCTTCAGAATGAACGCCGTACTTGCTAGCCATCTTCTCTGCCTCTTAGGTTATACACATGAGCTGCGGAAGTGTAGGAAGATTGAATTCTCTAGGCTCATCAACTAGCCACATGACGGCATACAGCGAGCCAAGACACATTTTGAACTGAACACCCAGTATAAACTGCGTCCCTATTTCTACTGCTGAATATAAAAGTAACTTCCCAGAGTTGAATGCAGTTCTGATACTTTTAATATGTATTTTTCAGCCTTTACCATACATGGGAATCCTCGACTCATCTCCAAATACCATCTCGCTATCACAAACCCATCGATGCTAAATAACCGAATAGTTAATACAGTGTCGTTAAGTAACCAGCTTAAAAAAAATTTCATTTTCCGGTACCTAAATGACAGTCATTTGGCAACAGACCATGAAGAGCAAGCAACGAGAATGTGAAGATGTTTCTTTATTGTGGCTTTTATTGTATAATGTGATGGGATGATAGAAAAGCTCTGTTTATATATTAAAAAAACAAGAAAGAAATTTATTTTGTAGATTACTGTTAATGGTTTTACAGTTTCTCTTGGACCCATCCATTTTCATGGTCCTGTTAAGATACATGACAAGCAAATAATGTATTTAGAATCTAATTATAAACTAAGGATAACTTCTAATATTTCTGTTAATTTAAGTGTACATATAATAGCTTTATGTATGAATAATATTCTTTTTGTTTACTTTTGCTTTAGCTTTGGTTTGGTGTGCAAGTACTGACCAACAAGTACATTAAATGTTTCTTTCTGCTCTTCTATAATAATTTTATAAAGTGGAGAGTTGATGAAGATCTATTAAATGATGACCTTACTGTTCATGTTACATTTTTTTTGTTACAAATAATACATTAGATAATATGTTGTAAAAAACAAAATTAGAAGCTGGGCCAGTTTTCGTGATGAATCTACAAAATTCTGCAAGTTTAGTAATTTTACTGATCAAACAATATCTACACAAAATATTGATCACATAACTTCAAAAATTGCCGATATCATCATAGCAGCAACAAAGCAATCTATTCCCACTGTCTAACCGCACTCTTCTAGACCTATGAACATTTGGTGAAGTAATGATTTTGACCAGTCTTAGAACACATCAGCACTCGGTTTTCAAACAGTGGATGAAAACAAGGACTGTTGAAGGTAAAATAAAATATAATAAAACGAAGACAGTTCTTAGAATAATAACATTCTTGAAGCAAAAGACCGTTTGAAAACAATTTGCTGGCTCAGCTGTTTGAGAAAGAAAACTCTACAAGGCAAGGGATATGAACCTATCACCCACCTTAAAGATAACATTGGAACAATAGTTACACAAAATTCTAAAACAGCAAAACTCTGAAATTCATACTTTACTCAAAGGTTGACTAATCATGCCCTAAATGTATGAATAAAGGAAAACGTATTTTAGAAGTACCAGTAATTATGAAGTTATTTTCCAGCATAATAATATAATATATACAATGCTTTCACTAACGAAGAGATAATCTTGGTAACATCAGAACTATACAATTCTGCTACAGGAGAAAATGAAATTTATAACAGTATGTTAATAAATGCATCTGATAACAGTTTCATAAAATTATCTATCTCTTCTATAATATTTGGAAAACAGTCTTTTATCCTAAAACTTGGAAAAATGCAATTATAATTCCTATGAACCTCGTAAGGACAAATTGGAATCCAGATATATAGACCAACATCTTTTAATATCTTGTCTTTATAAATGATTTGAACGCATTGTTTTATGAAATGTTAACCTGGATACTCGAAATTTTCAACCTTCTAACGCCATTTCATTTTGGCTGGCTCAAGAAATTTATAAGTACTTCACAGAAAAAGAAAAGACGACAGTAGCTAAAGTGATAGACTTTGAAGCTGCTATTGATACCACCCCTCACAAGTCCATTCTGTTACAATCTATGAAACTTGTAATCAGAGATAGAATGCTAATATTTCTACATTCTTTTCTTAATGAGAGAACATTTAAAACTTCTATAAATAATCACTTATCTTCACCCCAAAAAATTACTTGTACTAGTAATATACCTCAAGATTCTATATCAGGCCCAAATCTATTTAATTTACGTGATTTACGTGATGTTCCTCCACCTGAGGTAAAAATAAGTAACTTTGCAGATGATGTTATCTTATGGGTTACTGATAAAGATCCAGATAAAACATGAAGAGTTATGCAAATAGCTGTAAATAAAAATAATACACTTTCTAAAACTGAACATAGTTTTCACAAGATGATGTGGCTTAAAAAAAAGTGAACTTCATATTTATCTAAACATTCATCAAACTAAGTACAGCCCAGCTCCTAAAATCTTAGAATTAATTTTAGATGAAAAACTTCTGTGGAAAAGACTGTTAATATTCTTTGCAGTGCCTGCCACGATTAAATCTCTTGAAGATCATAGGCAGCAAGAAGTGGGCATCACATATCGCGATAATTCATCTGTTTTATAATGCTTGTATAACATCAAGCTGACTTCTGGATGTGAAATTTGAGAAGGAACATCAGCAACTCATCTACACAAAATTTCTTTTCTTCAAAATGCAGCTTTGAGACTGTGTCTGGGATTCCAGAAACTATCTCAATAGTCTTTAGAAATAGAATGTAATATTCAACTAATCAAACACACTCTTCTCATTAAGAAAGAAACCAGTGAAAATAAATCTAAACTATAGAGATGATAAGTTACAAAGAACTGAAAATGCAAAATACCTGGGTATACATTTCGACAATAAGCTCACATGGAGAAATCACATTGAACAGATCAGCACAAAGGCAACAAATCGTTTTAAATTACTAAAAAGACTGGCAGGAACGAAATGGGGTAGCTCAAGGAGTACACTCAACACAACCTACAACACATACATAAAGCCTATCTTAACGTACTGTGGTGAAGCACTAATACCCTCATCAACCACAAATAAACAGATATTAGAACACACTCAAAATCAAGCTTTACGTCTCATCACTGGTGCAATCAAAACTACTCCAATTGAAGCCATGCAAATAATCACATCTAATAAATCAGTTGTAACAGATCTTGAAACAAAAGCCCTTTTAACCTATGAAAAATTAAGAAGGCTTCCAAATTGGGATAAATGGAGTAAATACAAAGATTCTAAATTTACATTGAGGACTCAAAATGGATACATACAAGAGGTAGAAAAGCTTAAGCAAATTCTAGAAATACCAAGTGAAAAGGAAAACTTGATGTCTCGATATAATCCACTTAATAACTTCAAAGTAGATTGCTGCCTTGATCTTGATGAAGTCTTCAACAAAAAAGATATAAATCCAGAAATAGCAAAAGCCATTGCCCTACAAACAATTAATAGAAAATATCCACAAAAGGACTGGTTGTACATTTACACTGATGGATCTCTCATGGATCAAAATGAAGGAGCTGGAGCAGGAGCTACTTGCCAATACTTTTCTCTTTATAAAAATGTTGGCAAGTACACAACAAATTTTGATGGCGAAGTTGAAGCCATTTATACATCACTTCAAAATGTATTTGTTTGGCTAAACCAGTGCAAAAACATAGTCATCCTGTCTGACTCCAAAGCTGCAATCCAGTCCATCAGCTCAACTACATCCCCTAAAATGGAAAAAGTAAAAGAAATTCATTGCATGGTAAAACAAATTCAAATGCTAAATAAAAAAATGTGGACTGAACGGTAACGAGAAAGCAGATATGTTAGCAAAGAAAGGAACTTATATCAACTTAAAAACAAATTTCAAGTTCCCATATGAATCAATAAAGCGAGTCATAAAAAGAATAAGTTACAGCGAACAGGCAAAACATCAAAATTCAAAATGGAAAGATCATTCAAAGATCCAAAACTAATTCCTGATCTACCTCGAAAATCTGCCATGGCCAAGTTTAGATTAATTACTGGTCATGATTGCCTCAGTAAACACCTCCATCGTATTGGAATACTGAATTCACCTAAATGCTTACTGTGCACCAGAGAAGAGGACATGGAGATGGAGCACCTGGCTAATTGTGAAACTCTTAGGACATTTGTGGACCTTCCATCAAAATATTGGGAAGCAAGAAGGATGAGGACTTCATTGTTAAATCCAGAGCATTAGATACACACACACACACACACTAATCAAACACTATGTGCTTAAAAAAATTATGAAACTGAATTTAAAACTACAAACTTCATCCAGACATCAGATGTTCCTTAAGATTTTTATACAATATTCTATGTAAGTGTTATAAAATAAATAAAGAAGAACTACCATTGTATATTACAGACACAACTTATTGCTAAAACTGCAGTTGGGAATGAATTTCTTCTTTGGAAGTGGATGGTTCTAGAACATAATGTACAAATTCCAAGAAACCCTTCTGAAACTGATTCTGCAGTTCTTTGATCATGTGCCATGAAATTAATTTGCAGTAAATATAAAGACTATCTTTACATTTATATAGTTGGATCACAAAATCCTGATAGACATCAAGAGTAGGATATTACATGTTAAGATATCAATAAAGTTACTTCATATCATGTTGATCTTCCCCAATCTTGATACAGAACTTTCAAGTCTCCAAAAGAAAATATTTCAATGGATATCTAGGCTCTGTGGTATATCCAGGAATGAGAAAGTTGATAACATTAATAAGCAATGCATTTGCAACCAAGACCATTGCAAATGGTATCTTTATCCAGTGGCTTTGCTTCAGTCAACTGTTATTTTACAAACCCATGGATCAACAATTGGTTATCTTGTAACAAGAGGCAAAATTTTACAGACCATAAAAAAGAAACCAAATGACCTGAAAGTATACAAAAAGTTGCCAATACGTATTCAAACATTTTTAATAAGAACTAGAACAAATCAAATTGTCGCAGTTATATCTACACCTATTTCACCTTTGTTTATGGTGTAATAATCATAAAGATGATTTGGAATACATCTTTTATACTGCACATCTGTAAATTCTAACAGAAGCAAATCAAAGTCATCTGTATCAGCCACACAAGACTCAGCTCTGAAACACATTTTGACCACACCTCAGCTCTGGCTACTCACAGCAGGCATCTAATATGAACACTGATCGAAGTACTTCTCATTTGTTAGAAGAAACTCTGACTGAAGGCTACAATGGACTTTATGTTCTCAGCATCACATAGGATATACTAAGAAGATTGAGTGATCAGATTAAATATATATTTTCGTAAGTAATACTAGAAGCCATTAAATTGTGAGAAATTATTTGCATCAACTGAAAGTGAAATAGGATATGATTATGAAGTTATAAATTTTTTTGTGTGCTGTAGAGAAAACTAAAGTTTGTTGCCATGGTTACATGTACAGTGAATTATTTCATTTTCGTATATCTTGTAAATTATAAATAATTAATAAATAAGTTATAGGTTAACAACTGGGAAAACTTCGCTGTAGGAGGTTACTAAACCTTGCCACTGCACTGGAGGCGGAGTCGGAGTTTCCCTCCATTAATCTAAACCATTATCACTACTGATTGACAAGTCATCTGTTGCATCACTGTCTGTTACATTAGCACTAGAAAAATATTGTTCTTTGTTATTTTCACCGTGCTCAACACATTTCTTTCACTTCCATATTCTGTGAAAAGACAGCGACACAGTCATTCCTTTACGTTAAGAGGAGACCCAATTTTTGTTACAAAAATCAAATTGAAAAGACTGGAGACAACTGACTAAACATTTTAGTATGTCCCTTTAAGTAAATGAAACCAATCAAAACAATAAATGCTTATTTTTAAAGGATGGTTGGGTTTTGAAGATAAATAATGTTTATGTACGCACTACTTGATGGACTGCGAGCAGTCAGACATAAACTTAACAAGTGATGATATCTTATTGACTATTCTATTAACATGGTTTTTTCAACATAAAGTAGAATCTATTTAGATGCTTTCATACACTGCAACTACACACTTATCTCTTCAAGAAAAAAAGTTTATCGCTGATCACTTTTCTACTTCAAAAACATATTTTCCCACACTACAGTAGTATAAAACAAACCTCAATTAAGAAGTCTTACATTTGTTATATTGCGGTGACTCAAACATCTTAAAAATCTGCAAACAATACTCTTCAACATGCTTTTTTCCTTATTAGAATCTGACTACTACTTTTTGAGTTATTATTAAGTATAAAAAATGCGAAAATATTCTGCTTCATTGAAGGCCTACATAAGTAACACCTTCTCCGGTTATTAGCTGACAATTAGGAAGGAGGAGATGAATAATATATTGTGTCACTCTTTAAGATTGACACATGCGCAGACCAACGGAGTTTTCTAAGTTGTTCCCCTAAACATGTGTCTCATCTAACATGGTCCATCTGCACTGCAACTTTCGTTTGCATAGTAATGATACACCACCCATGCAGCACACTGAGTTTACGCTGGTAATATTTTGTGTACTCACCCAATTTAATAAGAACATCCTAAAACTCTTCTCTTTATATTTTTAGCACCTTTCTTCTCACTTGTGTAGTACATATTCAGGAATAGAGACAATCTCTTTGACAGATGAACCACCCACGTAATTAAGTTGAATTAGCTATAGTCCCGTCGCTCTAATTTCCGGCAGCCAATCACGTTGCAGATCGGCTACATTTAAACGTGTGTGTCTTGTAATTTGCTGAAGAAGACGTCATCATTTGCTAAGGCTCGATAAATACTAATATAATCGCCCTCCATTTTGGCTCTTTCGTTGGCGTTCGCAGAAAGCACATGAGGACGTTATTTGCCACTCAATTATTTGCTGAATTACAGTGCGTTTGATTTATTATCATAGGAGCTACGACATGATAATGTTTAACGATTTGGCAAATAGATCCCTCGTCTGGTAGCTCGGCAATGAAAGAACAAAAATGGCGAACGATACTAGGTACCTAGACTTTATAGAGCCTTCACTTCCTAAGACGTAAGCAAAGAGGAGTAGTCACGCCGGGAATAACGTCGCGACAATAGTTTCTTAAAGGTGAAAACTAATTTAATAGTAGTTTACATCATCATATTACGAATATAAATTTTATATTTAATGGAAAATGTTGCTCAGCTGTTGATACAACATCTGTCACTTCTTTCCTAAATTTAATTCCGTGCTTGCCAATTCATAATCATTCCAGATCGACTGAGAACATGCCACACGTGCGTGATGTAGTTCGACCTTCATCTAATAGGAACCAACTGACACTGAGAAACCCTGTGCATGGCCCTTGTTAGACTGAGACACTGGTGCAAAGAGCAGTATCATTGGTAACAATGTGAAGAATGCGTACAATGCATGAGAAAGTGTGTGCATGAGAATGTGTGTGGTTGTTTTGTATTCAGTGTTGCGTATAATAGTTCATAATAATTACACAAGTTCAGAGTATATGAATGAGGAAATATTATTACAGCAGTGGCGGCTCGTGATAAAATATTATGCGTGTTCACAATTTTGTGTTCCAAAATCGAAGAGAATTTGAAATCGTATGTTTTTAGCCTAATATGAAATGTCATGATTCCAATGTTTCACTGTCGAAAAAACCGTATATAATTCAAAACAACATAAATAATAATAATAATAATAATAATAATAATAATAATAATAATAATAATAATAATAATGAAACCTAGTCTTTTTATTTCCAATTTTTCCTGGAAAGCCAGTTTACCCAGTTCTTTACTCTTCAAAATTACTTGAACAGAGTTCATTCTTTACGTTTGTTAAAAATTAATACATAAAACAATTTACAAAAGTATGTGTTCAGTAATATACTGTATTTTGATTCACAACACACTGATACACTGTAGCCTATACCAGTACTGTAATCCCATTTGTATAGATTGATTACTATAAATACATGCCAGTAAATATTATTCTTAAATAATATACACCACTATACAGATATTTAAATTTATACCACCATCACATTCAGCCAGCACGTCTTTGAAAGCCAAACTATGCTATATGCCGACACTGAAGTATAGTAATTCACAAACTACACTCTCGTAGCAGCTCTGTACACACATCCACATAAAGTAAACGTTCCGAGAGTGAGATGCTGACACCTGCAGGCTAAAATACAGACATGAAATTTTCTCCTCGAGATATAGCACGTAAACGATAGGCATAGATGCACCTGACATCTGTAGGATAGATTCACTGTTCACTTAATGCTTTGTGCTCTTGACGAGTCATAAGCGGCCAGCGAAAGACAATTTTCTCCCTCGCATGCGTGAAATTTCTGTAACCTTCTTGAAAAGAGCGCAGCTTGTATGTGAACGGATGTTGCCAAGTTTACATAAGAAGTTTATGCAAGATGCGGGAAGTTTAAAATACTCGATCCTGATATTATATATCCCCACTACGCCAATACGGTATTAAATAATAAAACTAGTCGTGCATTAATGGAAACAAGGTGTTCACGTGCTCTTGTGCTCTTATTGACGCACCGTCACTGTATTACAGCAATTAAATTTTGTAAAAAAAAAAAAACAGTTTACACATATATTTGTTAGAATTTATGTGATTGTTACTCAGTTTGGATTTATGTATATTTGCACAGTTATGAACTGATATTTCTTTTTATTCTTCTTGCAGGCTGGAATGAACTTCTTATTGCTGCTTTTTCTCACCGCTCTGTTGAGGTTAAAGATGGCATCGTCTTAGCAACGGGTCTTACAGTTCACCGCAATTCAGCTCATCAAGCCGGAGTTGGCACCATATTTGATCGTGTACTTACAGAACTTGTTGCTAAAATGCGAGAGATGAAAATGGATAAGACAGAACTTGGCTGCTTGCGTTCTGTTATATTGTTCAATCCAGGTATGCAGCAGAAACAAACAATCTTCTCTCTCTACTTCCTTCTTTTACATTCTTCTCCTACCATGTATTTTCTAATGCAGTTCGGAGCCTACTTGTTCATGTATGTTATATTAGTTTCTTTTCTTCTTCTTATGATCTTCCAGTTGAAAACATCTAGTTCATTTAGGATCTAGTGTCCCAGCACAATTGAGCTAAATCAGTTGCCTGTTGTTGTGTGGTGTTGAGTTTTTTACAGGTGGGAACATCTTCTTTTTCTTCTTCTTCTTCTTCTTCTTCTTCTAATCTTCCAGTTGAAAACATCTAGTTCATTTAGGATCAAGTGTCCCAGCACAATTGAGCTAAATCAGTTGCCTGTTGTTGTGTGGTGTTGAGTTTTTTACAGGTGGGGACATCTTCTTCTTCTTCTTCTAATCTTCCAGTTGAAAACATCTAGTTCATTTAGGATCTAGTGTCCCAGCACAATTGAGCTAAATCAGTTGCCTGTTGTTGTGTGGTGTTGAGTTTTTTACAGGTGGGAACATCTTCTTCTTCTTCTTCTTCTTCTTCTAATCTTCCAGTTGAAAACATCTAGTTCATTTAGGATCTAGTGTCCCAGCACAATTGAGCTAAATCAGTTGCCTGTTGTTGTGTGGTGTTGAGTTTTTTACAGGTGGGAACATCTTCTTTTTCTTCTTCTTCTTCTTCTTCTAATCTTCCAGTTGAAAACATCTAGTTCATTTAGGATCTAGTGTCCCAGCACAATTGAGCTAATTCAGTTGCCTGTTGTTGTGTGGTGTTGAGTTTTATACAGGTGGGAACATCATCTTCTTCTTCTTCTTCTTCTTCTTCTTCTTCTAATCTTCCAGTTGAAAACATCTAGTTCATTTAGGATCTAGTGTCCCAGCACAATTGAGCTAATTCAGTTGCCTGTTGTTGTGTGGTGTTGAGTTTTATACAGGTGGGAACATCATCTTCTTCTTCTTCTTCTTCTTCTTCTTCTAATCTTCCAGTTGAAAACATCTAGTTCATTTAGGATCTAGTGTCCCAGCACAATTGAGCTAAATCAGTTGCCTGTTGTTGTGTGGTGTTGAGTTTTTTTACAGGTGGGAACATCATCTTCTTCTTCTTCTTCTTCTTCTAATCTTCCAGTTGAAAACATCTAGTTCATTTAAGATCTAGTGTCCCAGCACAATTGAGCTAAATCAGTTGCCTGTTGTTGTGTGGTGTTGAGTTTTTTACAGGTGGGAACATCTTCTTTTTCTTCTTCTTCTTCTTCTTCTTCTTCTTCTAATCTTCCAGTTGAAAACATCTAGTTCATTTAGGATCTAGTGTCCCAGCACAATTGAGCTAAATCAGTTGCCTGTTGTTGTGTGGTGTTGAGTTTTTTTACAGGTGGGAACATCATCTTCTTCTTCTTCTTCTTCTTCTTCTTCTTCTTCTAATCTTCCAGTTGAAAACATCTAGTTCATTTAGGATCTAGTGTCCCAGCACAATTGAGCTAAATCAGTTGCCTGTTGTTGTGTGGTGTTGAGTTTTTTTACAGGTGGGAACATCATCTTCTTCTTCTTCTTCTTCTTCTTCTTCTTCTAATCTTCCAGTTGAAAACATCTAGTTCATTTAAGATCTAGTGTCCCAGCACAATTGAGCTAAATCAGTTGCCTGTTGTTGTGTGGTGTTGAGTTTTTTACAGGTGGGAACATCTTCTTTTTCTTCTTCTTCTTCTTCTTCTTCTTCTTCTAATCTTCCAGTTGAAAACATCTAGTTCATTTAGGATCTAGTGTCCCAGCACAATTGAGCTAATTCAGTTGCCTGTTGTTGTGTGGTGTTGAGTTTTATACAGGTGGGAACATCTTCTTCTTCTTCTTCTTCTTCTTCTTCTTCTTCTAATCTTCCAGTTGAAAACATCTAGTTCATTTAGGATCTAGTGTCCCAGCACAATTGAGCTAATTCAGTTGCCTGTTGTTGTGTGGTGTTGAGTTTTATACAGGTGGGAACATCTTCTTCTTCTTCTTCTTCTTCTTCTTCTAATCTTCCAGTTGAAAACATCTAGTTCATTTAGGATCTAGTGTCCCAGCACAATTGAGCTAAATCAGTTGCCTGTTGTGTGGTGTTGAGTTTTTTACAGGTGGGAACATCTTCTTTTTCTTCTTCTTCTTC